>NC_050573.1:206746471-206968971 GCF_011100635.1 Trichosurus vulpecula
ATATTTAAATTAATTATTAATATAATAAGAAAATAATCATTTTTATCACACTGTTCTAATCTCATTACCTAACATCCAAAAATCTTTGGTGGCTCCCTTTCATTTCTAAGAGAAAAATATAAAATCTTTGGCCTGGCACTTGAGGCCCCCCAAAATCTTCTCATCGGTCTTACTTCACATCCCTACTCTTTTCTTAACTTCCATTTCTTTCAAAATGACCTACTAGTTGTTTTATTCACATGAATTACATCTCTGGCCTGTGAGAACCTTCCTTGATTTGTCACTGAAAATACTCTCTCTTTGCTCATATTTTCTTGGAAAAACTAGTTTAGATTTCTCCTTTGCCCTGTAACACTCTCCCTTATATTAGACTTATATAAGTATCTGTCACACATATTTCCCTTGCTAAATGTAAGTTTCTTCAGCTCTGGGCTTTCTTTTTGTAAAAATTTAAACACACACACACACACACACACATATCCTTCACTTAGCACAGGGCCTTACACCTAAGATGTGTTTCGTAAACATTGGTTTAATTTTAATTGCTCCTTCAACATTGTTCCTTCTCTACTTCTCTCTGTCTCACCCCACATAATATATCATCCAAGAGGGAAGAAAGCAATGAGAAAACATGCCAATGAATGGTAGTGGTAGGCTTCATTCTGCAGTTTAATCCCACATTGACAAACCAGCAGCACTCCAAACATTCCCACTCTCAAATGAACGTATGCATGAGTGTGTATTACTGGAAAAATATAGAAACAGAATAATGATTTCTTTTGGTGTTCATTTGAGAAATCTCACCTGCAGTATGAGGGAAAATATATTATATTAAACTAAACATGCATACTTTTAAGGTGTATTAAGGTATATTAAGCTTTCTACATGTAGTGAAGCTGAATGAATCTGTAGAGGTAAACTTCTTCAATTCATAGGAAACTTGAAGGGACACAAAGGGCCAGGAAGACTCATTACTTGGGTCTTTGGGTATGATGAACTTTTCTTCTCCTGAGCAGGGGGTGGTTTAGTGCTGAAAAGACTGGTATTTGGGAATGATGTGATATATCCTGAGAAGGCCTTCTTTGAATGTAGATTCCTAGAGGACAAGATGTGATTCCATTGAGAAATGGGGGAGTCAGAGTAGATAGGATCCCTTCCTTGCTGAAGGTGATGGCTATCTTACCCAAGTGTAGGCAATCTAGCTAGCTAGCTATAGCAGTTATTAGGCACTTATGTATCAAACACTGTGCTAGGTGCTGGAGTTACAAATACAAGAAAGCAAGATCATCCCTGCCTTCAAGAAGTTTGTTTCCTGATGTGAGAAGACAACACAAAAAGGGGATCTGGAAAGGAGGGTTGAAGGTGATCTGGGAAATGATCCCCAGCAAGATAAGGTAAAATATGACTTATCAAATATGATGTACTTTGCAGAGTCTTGGTTACAGGTCAAGCTGAAGTGGAGATGATAGAATTTAAGTGTTGCATGGAGCTGGGGCCCCTGACTTCCCTTTCCTCCACTCTGTGGGGTCAATTGCAGCAGGCATAGGATGGTACCAAGTGTAGTAGCTACTAGAGTAGTTGGGGTTGAAGCAGTAGGAGGAGTAAGGTGGTGGTAAGGAAAGAGCCAGGATCAAAAAGAGGCCAGGGAAAAGAAGAAACAACTTGGTGTTTGATCAGACTGTGCTCAGCAGTTATGAAATGTTAACAACCTGGCAAAAATAGCACCAACAAAGCTCAAATAGTAGCCTCTAAATACTATGTGCTAGTAGTGATATATTAAATCGTAATACACACTATGATTGATTTATACTTAGCAATAAGTTTTCTGTGAAAGAATAAACTACCTGTATAAAACCTAATTCTTTATTGTACATTAAGACCTTTTTTTTCAACTTACTACCATTTTGGGAAAGCAGTAGACTAGAGCCAAAAGTAACATTACTGTAATTAGCAACTTCCCTTGGGAAGTCAAGGTAGGGGTAAGCTGATAAATGCAAAAATTGGGGAGCCTACTTTCTCCACTAAGAATTCAGGCCAGACTTTTGCTCATTCCAAAGCTGAACCCTGGGCAAACTTTTATGGCCAATAAAGGACAGGGATTGGAGCCAACTAGCCTTAGTGCTAGTTCACTACACTTGTTGCAGATATGCTACTATAATCACTGTTATGATATCCATTAGACCTGGGTAGATTCCAGAGGCAGTCCATTTCCCCTTACAATAGTTGTATTAAGAAAAATTTAATCTCTAGAAGTATGAAAAAATTGATTTTAAAAAGCCATTAGTGCCCAAGAAGATAGTAGAACCTAAGTAATCATCTGAAATATTGCTTCTGAAACAACCGCCCTCACCAACAAAGAAAATCACTTTACTAAGTGTAAACAGTGTGAAATCCCCTTAGGAAAGAATCTGTCCTCTGCAGTCTTGTTATAAATTGTTTCACTGTTGCTTCCTAAGAAACAAGGAAGTCAATGAAGTACATAATATTTATCCAGAGGGTCTCTCTTACTCACTTGAATTAACATTACAAAAAATTCACAAACAGTTCTGAAGATCATAAACATGGGTAGAATGTGCCTCCAATGCTATTTCAACTGCCTTGTTTAACAGATGAAGAAACAAAAGCTTAAACAGGTTAAGTGGCTATACTCAAGATGGCTGCTAGTGCAGGTTCTTTTATTTGCTTTACTAGGAAAGACAACTGTTTCAGGAGTGAACAATCTTCTTTAATTAAACAGGAAAAAATACAGAGAAGAGAAATGAAGACCAACAGTCAGAGCTCTTACTGCCTGAATCAAAGCAATACTGCTATATATACTTTACATTCACCACTGGATCAAGAGAGCCTTTACTTCTGAGCAGTCCTGGAGCACTGAACCTACGGCCACTCAAGAGTCTCAGTCAGGCAATCACAACATTTTTTTTTCATAAACGAACCCCCAAAGCAACAACTCACCTCTCAGAATACAGACGCTTTCAGGTAATAGGCTCAGTGCCTAATTAGAAATTAACAAAAGGTGTGTAAGTCTTCTTACAAGCAAGCTTCTCTTAGTGGGCTCCACATGAGGCCTATTGATGGGCAGAAAAGATCTTTTTCCCAATTTACCTTACACAGGCATAGTCAGTAGAGGAATCAGAATTTGAATCCGGATTCCATCATTCTAAACTAGCATTTCAACTGTGGAAAGACAGTTTCTGTTTTCTAATACCTTGATTTCTCATAAAGTCACTAGCTACCACTTGCTCCAATCTAATTTTTAAGGTAGTGTTTTTTTCAGTGGTCTTTTGGACCTCCTTTTCCATTTGGCTAATTCTTCCTTTCAAGGCATTCTTCTCCTCATTGGCTTTTTGGAGCTCTTTTGCCATTTGAATTAGTCTATTTTTTAAAGTGTTGTTTTGTTCAGTATACTTTTCAGTATTTTTTTGGGTCTCCTTTAGCAAGTCATTGACTTGTTTTTCATGGTTTTCTCGCATCTTTCTCATTTCTCTTCCCAATTTTTCCTCTACTTCTCTAACTTGCTTTTCCAAATCCTTTTTGAGCTCTTCCACGGCCTGGGACCAGTTCATGTTTTTCTTGGAGGCTTTTGTTGTAGGCTCTTCGACTTTGTTAACTTCTTCTGTCTGTATGTTTTGGTCTTCTTTGTCACCAAAGAAAGAATCCAAAGTCTGAGATTGAATCTGCGTGCGTTTTTGCTGCCTGGCCATATTCCCAACCAACTAACTTGACCCTTGATTTTTTTAGTGGGGTATGACTGCTTGTAGAGTTTAGAGAACTATGTTCCATGCCTGGGGGGGTGTGCCAGCTCTTCCACACCAGCACTCCTCCTTCCCCAAGAACCCCCAACCCAGACTGGACTTAGATCTTCAGCAGGCTCTTCACTCCTGCTCTGATCTGCCACTTAATTCCTCCCACTAGGTGTGCCTGGGGCCAGAAACAACTGCAGCTGTAATTCTGTAGCTGCCCTACCTCCACTGCCCCCAGGGCGGTAGCCAAACCATGAACTTCTTCCACTCCATGAACTCCTTCCACTCTTGCAGCTTTTCCCACTAACCTTCTCTGTTGTCTTTGGTGTTTGTGGGTTGAGAAGTCTGGTAACTGCTGCAGCTCACTGACTCAGGGTGCTAGGGCACGCTCCCCCCGGCTCCTGGTGTGGTTGGTCTGTGCTGCTCATGCTGGGCTCTGCTGCCAGCTGTGTGTGGGATAGACCTCACCCAGAGACCATCCAGGCTGTCCTGGGCTGGAGCCCTGCTTCCCTCTGCTGTTTTGTGGGTTCTGCCATTCTAGAATTGGTTCAGAGCCATTTTTTATAGGTTTTTGGAGGGACTCGGCAGGGACCTCATGCTAGTCCCTGCTTTCCAGCCGCCATATTGGCTCCACCCCCCGGAAAGACAGTTTCTAGATAAACAATGATTTTTTTTTTCCTAGTGTGTTAATGGTTCTGTAATACTTATCATAGACAAACCCTGTATTTCCTGGGCCAGAAGAAAAGAAGATCATTTTATCAAGACAGAATAAAGACATATGATGATGGGATTCTGTGAAGGGCAGAGCAAGAAGAAAAGCAAGTCTTTGAAAAATGGTGCTTACGGAACCTTTATTTAGACTTAGTCCCTGATTCTAGTTGTTAATTGCTTTTGCCTTTGCTCATTACGGTGTGTAAAGTATTCTCTTATGTCACAGAATAAATCCTGCCTGTAAACAAGTCCTCTCTAAAAATCATTTGGATCTCTGAGGATTGTTACTCAACTTTCTGAGACCCTAAGACACTATCTAGCTCACTGTAGCAATATTTTACAAAATGATACCTCAAGGGACTCAGTAAGCTTATGTATTTCCCAAGACTCAACTAACTCCTAGGCAGTTGGCAGACCAATTGGAAGTATTAATATGGCCCTTAAATCAATATAAATTCACATTTTCAGTAACCCTCTGTCAAGAGAATAAAACAGTAAGAAATTAAAAAAATACTCAAAGTTTCAATGTAAATCAGAAAAAGTGTGATGATAGAGGTAGGCTCAAATAAAAACTTTAGCTGAGAATGGAATAGCTTTATAGTAGAATGATAAGTAGTCATTGTGTAGAACTGAGGCACTTTCAAAGTATAATTTTATTTCTTCACTAACTGGTCTGTCAGATACATGACTTATGTTATTAATTATCTTTCTACTTACCTTTCTTTAACATAGCCCCAGAATGAGATGTGCAAACTCTTTTTGTTTCCAAATTTCACTTTCAGACATTATAGAGGCAGCTAGGTAGCACAGTGGATAGAGTTCTGCACCTGCAATAAGGATGATATCAGTTCAAATCCAGCCTCAAACATTTACTAGCTATGACACCCTGGGAAAGTCACTGTACACCTCAGTATCCTCATCTTTAAAACACGGATAAGAATAGCACATCCTTCCCAAGGTTGTTGTAAGGGTAAGTTCAGATAATATTTATAAAACATTTTACAGAAGTTAAAGTTATATAAATGGTAACTAATAATAATAACAAAAAAGGATAGCAGCAGCAACTAGTAGGAGAAGGAGGATGATAATTTTCATTATAATTCTTTAAGGGCAGTTTTCATAATTGACCTCCCATTTCACATAGTTGGATACCATTGCTTATCTGAAAGGATAGTAAGTAATTGCTGAAAGTGTTTTAGTTCTAGAAACAGAAGACTTAGATGTGACCATTGGTTCTGACACTTGATAGTTGTACAAGAAAAATACTTGACTTTATTAATATCAAACAGCAAAAGAATGAAAAGCATTTTGTTGGTTTGCTATTAAAAAAAGAAAAAAAATTCTTAAAATCTTTTTATCTGGTAAGCACTATATAAAAAATGGTGACAGTCACAATCTTCAAGGAGCAACATCCTAATAGGAAGACACAAGTATAGAGAAAGGTGGAAACCTGGGGAGGCTGTTTGGGTCTGCAAATTCCTTTGACATACTCTTTTCAGAAATTGTGATAATATTCATTTGATTGGCATTTCCAGAACAAGAGGTAGAGAACAATGTGAGGAATTGAGGAAGTGAGTATATGTGAGTGGAAGGAAAGCAAATGGCAAGAAGTTGATTGAGTGAATCATTGGAATAGATATGAAATATTGTCTAGCGGGCTGTGTAGTTTATGCTAAATAGTTGAGCAACCAAGATAGTGTAAGGTTATTAGTCAAGAACAGACAGGCTTTCCCAAGAGATATTTTATAAGGAACAACATCTTTACCATCAAAAAATTTACTGAAAGATATAAATAATTCAACTGTACTTACTGTTTGTGTGAACAAATGTTTTTGTCTCAATAGAGACAAATGTAAAATTAAACATTCTCTTCCAATAACTTATCTACCACACCTACATCAAAATTACTCAAGGCATGAAATGGGAAGAGGTATGCTCATGAGTTTGCCATCCTTACCAAGGAGAAAATGCAGAGTCCAAATTGAAGAGTAATTCTCTGAGGATGGGAGGTCTTATCCTCCTGTTTGGAGATGACATTGTGCAAATTCCAGAAACTCATATAGCATCCTGGGGGAGATCCATAAAGACTCTATAAGATTTGGCCTGCCCTTAAGCACAGGAAAGACTAAGGAGATAAAGAATATCTATTGCCAAGATTATAATATGCAGTTGGATGGATAATTTTTTGTCAATTTTTGTCCATCAGAGTATTTGTCTGGGATGGATAATACAAATGAACATCAGTGAATTGGCTGAAGAAACAAGTAATAGGTACAGAAACTCTGTATTGAGTTCTGGAAATTGGAATCTCCTTAAATGACTACAAATTCTTCCATAAATGATGCCCCATATTTTTAAAAACAATATTCTGCTGCTGACATTTTATGATTATTTTATATGACATACAATAGTCCCCAAAGAATTCTAGGGAACATTCAAATTGGTGAGATCACAGATATATTTGAGTATTAATATAATGAAAAATTAAAAGGTTGTGTATCATTGTTTTCTGGCAATATTTCTATTACTTATAGGACACTATTTTCTCCTATATATGCCAATAATATTAGTCAAAGTTATTTAGTCTTTTCTCTTATTTTCACTTGCTTTCCTCAAAAAATATTGGAAATCTTCACTTATTTACTGAAAGATTACTTAAGTGCTTTTTGACATATTGGAAAAGGAGAAAATGAGAGATTTCTTTAAAAGATTGTTATTTGAATATCAACTACATAAATATCTCAATAGGTAATATATTTTGAGAAACAATATATCATTTAAAATTTTGCTACTGAAAATAATCATAATCTGAAATTTATTGCCAAGAACACTATCAAGTGTTTTTTCCATGACATGTTATCACTAACATCAATATTTACAAATTTCTATTTTTGCTACCAGAATCATGTAACTTCTGGAAATTCATTGTACACTACTGAGAAGTAGAGTGAAAGGCTCACAAAAATCTAACAAATCAAAAGAATTTATTAAATTAATCTGGGTAACTTAGGCCTCTGTCTAAATTGCCTCTTGGCTCAATTATAATCAGGATAATGACTTTCTTTAAATAATAGCTACATAATTATCTCAAGTTTAAGGTCCAAGTTACCCAAGAACCACATTCCTGAAAATCTAGAGTATGGATATTTGCATTTCTTTAGTATATAATTTTGGAATGTCCAGTCTACAGAAATCTTCAAAGAAAAAGAGGGAAAAGCCTAGCAGGAAGGGGCCCAATGAAGTCCTCTATTCCACTGCCTCCAGGATGTACCTGTCTTTTAAACATCTCTAATGAAAGAGATGGCATAATGGAAGGATCCCAGTCATAATTTCATAGGATTATAGATGAGTGCCTGAAAGGGATCTAAGAAGTTTTCATATAGTCCAAACCATTCATTTAACAGACAAAGAAAATGAGGCCAGAAAGGCTAGTAATTAATCAGGAGTGGGGAACTTGTGGCCTCAAGGACACATGTGGCCTTCTAGGTCCTTGGGTGCAGGCTTTTGACTGAGTCCAAGTTTTACAGAGCAAATCCTTTTGTTAAGAGAATTTGTTCTGTGAAGTTTGGATTCAGTCAAAGGGATACACTCATTAGCCAGCACTCTTTTCTACTTCCCCTCTAGCTCTAATGTTCTTTGCCTTTGTTTTGGAAGAGGACCAATGACACCACAATGTTGGGGTCAAAGTATGGTATGTTTAGCTCTGATTGATCAGTCCAATACTAGCTTGGAAGGCTCTCCTACAGCTCAAGCACAAATAGTCCATTTGAAAATTTGGTCGGAGATGTCTCTGGATTTGTGCAGCTCATATTTCCTTTGTGTTACTGAGATTCTGCTTTGCTCATGAAGTATAGAGCCTTCTTAGATTCAGGCATGTCATCCTGGCTGGTCCTATGCCAGAATCTTCTATACCTCACAGTCAAGACTAATGTTCTTCAGAGAGACTTTGAGAATGTCTTTGTACCACTTCTTCTGACCTCCATGGGAACACTTGCTTTGTATGAAATCTCCTTAGAATAGTCCTTTAGGTAAACATCCATTTGGCATTCCACCTAGGTATCCAAACCATCAGAGCTGTGCTCTCTGCAGTAGAATTTGAATGCTTGTCAGTTCAGCTCCAGAGAGGACCTCCAGAGTCCAGTACTTTATCTTGCCAGGTAATCTTCAGAATGCTCCTAAGACAATTCAAGTGGAAGTGGTTCAGTTTTCTGTCATGAAATCGACAGACTATCCAGGTTCCACAGTTCCTCAGTAAACACTAGGTACTGAACTGTTATGTGGAAGGAAAAACAAATTAATAGAAACTTTAAAAAGATCAAATTATTTTGGTAAATTTCAGCAATAATTAGAACATATTTTGGGACTACATTGAACACCACTTATTTTTTGATTGGTTTTTAATTAAAAAAAAAACACCAAAAACCTAATTCTGACAAACTGTTTAATTCAATGAGAAGACTGAATTATAGAACATTCCTGAAAAAATATAGCTGTGTTGCTCCCAAGCACATAAAATAACTCAAAACCAATTGCTGACAAAGAATTTGCAATTAAAGGACCTGCCTAGTATGTTTTAATGAATACCACAGGTAAGATTTATTTGTAATTAGCAACAATCATTACTGCACAATTAATGAGTTAAAACCCTTAAAATGTTTGTGCTCCAGTGGGTAAACAAACACTTATTCCTATAATCTTGTCTGTCTGGTTAATTGGTTTAGCAAGTTTAGCTCATAGAGTAAATTGGAACAAACTTAATATCAGTAAAGGTAAATTTTTTAAAAAAATCCAAAATAGTGGTATCTAGATTATTGCAATGTGGCTTGTCTGAATTAAAGCCACAGATGAGCAATTTGCAGACACATTATTAGAGGGAGAGGCAACATATAGGTTAACCACTTATTTTCTTTTTAGTCTTCTTCACAAGAATCACCTTGTTTACAAACTCTGGAAATAGGACAAATTGCTTTAGGTTATAGAACTTTAGAGTAAGAAAGGCTCTTAGATATCAAAAATAATTGACATGTATATGAAGATTTAAAGTTTGCAAATCATTTTACATGATCTCATTTGGTCCTCATTCTGTGTGCTGTATGTATTGCAGCTATCATTATGTTAATTTTATAGATGAGGAATTGAGACACAGGGATCTTCCATGATTGACCCTTTGCCACATAGCCAGCGAGTATCTAAGACAGGATTTGAATCCAGATCTTCCTAATGCAATACTATACTGTCCACTCTGTGTACTGCCTCACATCTAGCTCAATTCTATCCTTGATATAAAAGTTCTTCCTTGATCCCCTCTGATAGATGAAGTCGTCTTTTAACATAAAGATAAACAAGAATGCTCTAACTAGAATACTTTTATTATATTTTTTAAAGCCAAAAAAAAATCTCTCTATAAACAAACTAGAAAAAATAAATTCAATTAGGAACAGATTGTTGAGCAGGAGCAAATTTCAAAAGAAAAGCAATATTTAAGCATTACATTATTATTTAAAATGTTTTGTGAGAATCATAAAATATTTAAGTTTCCTTCTACAATATTCTGTACTATGTCTTTATATACAGAAGTATTATTTAAGGAAAAAAATTAAAAGAAGCATGTTTATAATCTAATATCTATCCATCTGTAGAAACAAGTAAATACATATTTATAAGCGTATATAATTTTATATATATATATATATATATATATATATATATATATATATATATATATATGGAGAAACAGAGAGAGAGAGAGAGAGAGAGAGAGAGAGAGAGAGAGAGAGAGAGAGAGAGAGTTCTAAATAGCCCATTCTAATTGACAGGAACTGTGGCAATTATACTGTAAAAAAACAAAGTTTGTATTTGTCATAGGATGAATATTCAGGCTTCCCATATAATAAGTCTTAAACACTCAGTGTTTCAATAATTCTAGTAAAGTTAAAACAAAATTGTAAAAGGTTGTGAGTGACTGAAGCATACTCTCTCCATACTGTCCTCTTGCTCAGGGCCTCCTCTTTCTTTGCTATTTTTTGAAGTCTAAATATGAATCTTGTATAGACTTCCAAAACATGAAAAAGGAAAAAAAAGGAATTGCCTCAAGCAAGACCTGGGGGAAAATTTGGCAAAATGGCAGCCATTCTTGTCTGCCATTCTTGTCATAAATTTTCTCATGGTTTATTACAAAGGTATTTAATAAAATGAGACAAGATAGAGATTTTTAGATTCTGATGAATGGTTTTGCTTTCTTTGATCATAGTCAAGATGGCATCTCTGTCTATGAAATAAGTTTATGATGTAATTATTTGTCAACTTATAAAATTGAGACCAGGTTTTACATCCCCTTCCAAAAAGTTCTTTCTTGTTTTTGATAGTACCCTAAAGCTTCTTATCAAAATAAAGATACTTTCACCAAAAAAAAAGGAAATTATAAACTACTTAAGTGAACCAATTTCTTTCCTTCTCTTATTGTACTTGACTAGGAAGAACCCATGGCTTCTAGATACTTTTTGTCTGTTCATGTATATTTTAAAAATTGAATTTGTTTTATTTGCACAAGACAATTAAATGGAATTCTAGTACTCCTCTTTCTAGTCTTATAACCAGAGTAATCTAGTACATTACCTAACCCTTTATCTAGAAAATAAAAGTGGAAGGGGGAAAGGGGCATATACCAGGAATTAAAATGAACGCAGCATTCATGAGTTCACCTCAGAGTTGGGAGGTAGCCACAAAATTTCTTATTCTGAACTCTATTCTCAGAGCATAAAGTATATCTGTTCATAATCTTGTTTTTCATAAGAAATATTGAAATAGGTTTGGGGAACTGTATCTCTAACTTAAATTCCAAGAAAGTGTTGGAATTTGGAAGACAGAAATATTACAAAAAGAAGAACCTGGACTCAGAGCTACAACTAAAATCAGATTCTTTGGTTGTTTTTTTTTTTAAATACCACAAAAAAGCTCATATACTACAATTAAAAGACATTTACAGAAAATGCCAATAGAAAGCACCCTTTTCACTTCTATGTTTCAGCAAAAAAAAACCCAGTAAATTTGGTTAATCTGGTAGCATCTCTACCTTTAGACAGCTGATTAGATTAATTTTCTCTATTTGAGGGTTAATTTCATTACATTTGGCTTTTACTTCATTGCTTTAAGGATCTACAGTTCCATCAGTATGAATAATGTTTCTGATGACACTATATCACCAGACTCCAGGCAGTTTTGCTGGCATTCTCCATGTCTTGAATGCACTTCTTATCTCACATCTCTCCTCCTGGTTTTCATCAGTATTGTTATTATTATTAATTATTGTTATTACTGTTTCTGTTAATAACAACAATAAAAATATACTTCTTTAAAATTTGCAAAATATTTTAGCTTTTATCTTATTTTATTCTCACGACAACCCAGGGATTATTCTTTTCACTTTACAGATGAGGAAACTGAGGTTGATAGTAGTTAAGTGCTACTTGCCAAGGGTTGTACAAGTAAAAAGGGTCTGAGACTGGATTTGAACTCCTGTTTCTGATTCCAGGTCCTGTAGTCTATCAACTGCATTAACTAGTTGTTTCCAAGTCCCAACTAAAATCCAACCTTCTGTGTGAAGCCTTTTCTTATCCCTTTAATACTAGTCACTTCCCTTGGTTGAATATCTTCTATTCATCCTTTATATATCTTGCTTGAATATAATTATTTTCATATTGTCTCCCTAATTAGACTGTGCACTACAGAAGGTCAAGGGCTGTCTTTTTTGTCTTTCTTTGTATCCCCAGCACTCAGTGTTTAAGTGCTTATTGATTTACCAATTGGACCAAACCTTCTATATCTAAATAATAATAACTAATGTATATTTACTTAAAGTTATAAAAAGTACTTTATATTTCTAATCTAATTTGGTCTTCACCACAACCAAGTTAGGTAAATGTTATTTTTACTCTGATTGTATTGCTGAGCAAAGTATGCCTAAGAGATGTTAAATGATTTGTCCAGGGTCACAGAGTTCACTAAAGTGCTTGAGGGAGGATTTGAACCTAGGTCTTCATGACTCTAAGTAGGGTTAGGGGAACCGTATTTACACTAGGTGACCTCTTTTCAGGCTAGTTGCGTTGACCAAAATTTTTATCATTTGGTAACCCTTGATGAATGTCTTCATGTTGATTCTCAGGTAATTAACCTAAAGAGCCATCTTCATGCCATGATGAGGCATCCAAGGAGGACTTTAGAGCAGAAGGGGATTATTATTTATTAAGTGTCTACTATGTGCCTGGTATTATGCTAAAAAGTTTACAGATATTATCTCATTTTATTCTCACAACAACCCTGGGAAGGAAGCTGAGGCAGACAGAGGTTAAATGATTTGCCCAAATCTAGTGAATATCTGAGACTAGATTTGAATTCAAGTCTTCCTCACTTCAGGTCCAGCACCCTATTCATTGTACCACCTTACTATCTCTAGAATGAAGTCACCCTTCAGTTTCCCCATGTAATCAATACTTTGCTTCCACTTTACCTGGTGATAGTATATACTTTGGTAGTATCCCCTGGGTTTGCCAACAATCCCAGTCAGTTATTCCACCTTTGTACCCTTAGATAGCACCACACTGCTTGCCACATTCATTTATAATGTCCTTTACTATTCTCTAATTATTTCATGCTGGTAATCTCACCTACTATAAATAGCCTCATCACCATGCCTTATGACCTATTTTATCTTCAATACCTTATATTCATTTGTATTTTAATCATACTTTCACTGAAGTTATTTCATCATGATTCAGCAATGACTACGTAAAGACAGACTCAAGACAAATGCAAGAAGCCAAATACTGATTTTGCGATGGTCCATGACCAAAAAAATTTATCAACAAGAGGAGGAGATCCAAAACAATCAATTGTTCTGGGCATAGATACTCATGAAATCATCTACTGAGGCACACAGGCTTTAAAAATTTCATCAGGGGAGGGAGTGCACAACCTCAAGAAATTTCAGTTTCTATATATATTAAAAGAATTGCAGTACATTGCACAGTGTTGGTCATATAAAATTAATATCAGAAAGTGTAGTAATAGCTGTAGTAATTCTTATTATTGGACTTTCTAGATTCAAGGAGTTTTACATCTGTTAGGTCATTTGATTCCTAGGTGGGAATGGGGGTGACCCTGTGTTGTAGATATAGCAAGTATACAACAATTATTATCCTAATTTTACAGAGGTAGAAATTAAGGCTTAGAAAGGTTAATTCCAAGATCATCCACTTAATAAGCAACAGAACAAGCAGAATTGACACTTACATCAAGGTTTTCACTCTTTCCATTTCACATGGTCATTAAATAATCAGTAAATAATGTTGAGTGCATTGTGAAAAAAAAATTGATAGCAGGCCAGTCTTGGAGTCAGGAATTTAAAAGTTGAAGCCCTCAGATGGACCTGAGTTCAAATCTGACTTCAGACAATTCCAGCTGTGTGAACCTAACAAATCACTTAACCCTGATTGCCTCTAAAAAAGGGGAAGAAAAAGAGTTGAAGTTCTAAATCCAAGATATATTAGGAACAGAAAAGTCATGTAACCTCTTATTGCTCCAGACAACTCTCTAAACTATAGTGTAAGACAAATTGCTGAACTATGTCAATACAGGAAAGTTTTATGCTGGGAGTTCTCTACCTAAATGAATTCAGGGGAAGGGTGGAAGGAGACAAAATCTCTTTGGAGAAGACCAAAAATTAATTTTAAAGTAAATAAATTCAAGTCTTTTGGTTTTTTAAAGTATTAATTAATTTATTTATTTTTAGTTTTCAACATTCATTTCCACAAGATTTTGAGTTATAAATTTTCTCTCCATCTCTCCCCTACCCCCCCATCCCAAGATGACATGCATTCTGATTATTCTTTCCCCCAGTCTGCCCTCCCTTCTATCACCCCACCCCCCTTATCCCTTTCCCCCTCACTTTCATGTAGAGCAAGATAGATTTCTATACCCCACTGCCTGTATATCTTATTTTCCAGTTGCATGTAAAAACAATTTTTAAGAGGTGTTTTTAAAATGTTGAGTTCCAAATTCTCTCCCTTCTTCCCTCCCCACCCACCCTCATTGAGAAGGCAAGCAATTCAATAGAGTTTATACATGTTTCATTATACAAAACACTTCCATAATAAGCACATTGTGAAAAACTAACTATATTTCCTCCCATCCTACCCCACCCCTCATTTAATCTATTTTTTTCCTTTGACCCTGTCTCTTTTCAAAAGTGTTTGTTTCTGACTACCCCCTCCACCATTCTGCCCTCAATTCTTCCCCCCCCCCAACTTTCCTGTAAGGAAAGATACTCAATTGAGTATGTATGTTGTTCTATCCTTAAGCCAAATCCTGAGAGAATAAGGTTCATTCATCTTTTTCACCTCCCCTTTCTTCCCCTCCATTGTAAAAGCTTTTCCTTGCCTCTTTTATGTGAGATAATTTACTCCATTCTATCTCTCCCTTTCTCCTTCTCCCAATATATTCTTCTCTCACTCCTTAATTTTATTTTTTAGACATCATCCCTTTATATTCAACTCATCTCTGTCCACACACACACACACACACACACACACACACACAAACACACACACACTCCCTCCAACTACCCTACTACAAGGTCTCATGAGTTACAAATATCCTTCCATGTAGGACTCTAAACAGCTCAAATTTAATAGGTCCCTTATCATTTCTCTTTCCTGTTTACTTTTTCATGCTTCTCTTGAGTCTTGTATTTGAAAGTCAAATTTTCTATTCAGGTGTGGTCTTTTCATCAAGAATGCTTGAAAGTCCTCTATTTCATTGAATATACATTTTCCCCCATGAAGCAGTATACTAAGTTTTTCTGGGTAAGTGATTCTTGGTTTTAATCCTAGCTCCTTTGACCTGTAGAATATTACATTCCAAGCCCTCCAAGGCCTCAAGGTAGAAGCTACTAAATCTTGTGTTGTCAAATTATTTCTTTGTGGTTGCTTGCAACATTTTCTCCTTGACCTGGGAACTCTGGAATTTGGGTACAGTATTCCTAGGAGTTTTCTTTTTGGGATTTCTTTCAAGAGGTGGATTCTTTCAATTTCTATTTTACCCTCTGGCTCTAGAATATCAGGGCAGCTCTCCTTGATAATTTCTTGAAAGATGATATCTAGGCTCTTTTTGTGATCCTGCCTTTCAGGTTGTCCAATAATTTTTAAATTATCTCTCCTGGATCTATTTTCCAGGTCAGTGGTTTTTCCAATGAGATATTCCACATTGTCTTCCATTTTTTCATTCCTTTGATTCTGTTTTATAATATCTTGGTTTCTCATAAAGTCACTAGCTTCCACTTGCTCCAATCTAATTTTTAAGGTAGTATTTTCTTCAGTGGTCTTTTGGACCTCCTTTTCCATTTGGTTAATTCTGCCTTTCAAGGCATTCTTCTCTTCATTGGCTTTTTGGAACTCTTTTGCCATTTGAGTTAGTCTGTTTTTTAAGGTGTTATTTTCTTCAATATTTTTTGGGTCTCCTTTAGCAAGTCATTGACTTGTTTTTCATGGTTCTCTCCAATCATTCTCATTCTCTTCCCAATTTTTCATCTACTTCTCTAACTTGCTTTTCCAAATCCTTTTTGAGATCTTCCATGGCCTAAGACCAGTTCATGTTTTACTTGGAGGCTTTTGGTGTAGGCTCTTTAACTTTGTTGACTTCTTCTGGCTGTATGTTTTGGTCTTCTTTGTCACCAAAGAAAGATTCCAAAGTCTGAGCCTGAATCTGAGTCCGTTTTCACCGCCTGGCCATGTTCCCAGCCAACGACTTGACCCTTGAGGTTTTCGTTGGGGTATGACTGCTTGTAGAGTAGAGAGTACTTTTTCCCAAGCATTAGGGGCTGTGATGTTGTTTTCAGAGCTTTTTCTACACAGCAAGTTCTGCCATGCCAGTGCTCCTCCTCCCCCAAGAACTGCCAACTATGACCAAGACTCAGATCTAAGCAGGCTCTGCACTCCCTCTCTGATCTGCCACTTAATTCTTCCCACCAGGTGGGCCTGGGGCCAGAAGCACCTGCAGCTGTAGTTCTGTAAGCACCCTCAGACCTGCCCCTGGGGCAGCAGCCAAATCATGAACTCTTTTCACTCTGTCCCCACAGTTTTTCCCACTAACCTTCTCTGTTGTCTTTGTTGTTTGTGGGTTGAGAAGTCTGGTAAGTGCCACAGCTCACTGATTCAGGGTGCTAGGGCCTGTTCTGCCTGGCTCCTGGTCTGGTTGGTCCTGGTACAGCCCACACTGGGCTCTGCTCTGTTCCATTCCCAGCACAGTGCAATAGACTTTACCCAGTGACCCTCCAGGCTGTCCTGGGCTGGAGCCCTGCTTTCCTCTACTATATCGTGGGTTCTGCAGTTCTAGAATTTGTTCAGAGCCATTTTTATAGGTGTTTGGAGGGTCTGGTGGGAGAACTTTAGGCAAGTCCCTGCTTTTGGCTGCCATCTTGGCTCCGCCGCACCCCCCACCCCCCATGCATTTTTAACTGGATTGATAAAAAACAAATCAGTTCAACTTTTTTAGGAGCATAATTGTCATGTAAAACTGGGCAAACTTTTACAATAATTAATCCTCATCACACTTTTCAATCACATCATTATTCCTTCTAAAGGTAAGAATTGGAATCTAATTGGAAAGGGAACAAAGTCATTCTCCAAGTATTCGAATAGTAACATGATGTTAATATTTTAAAAATTCAGTTATAGTATAAAATCCTGTCAAACCCCTACTGACTTTTACATTTTCCCTCGTTAAATTGCAAATGAATGTATACAACATGCTGATGTACTTAAATGTTTGTTTTAGCCTATGTTCAAATATTTTTTAGATGAATGAATAAATGATAGGGTAGAGGTCTTAATCAATGCTTTAAAATCTAAGCCTTGGTATATGACAATTTTCTGCCATTGGAAATCAAAGTAGGAAATTTTGAGGGTTTTATTCCTAATTGAAAAGTGAGTTGAAGGCTTTAAACATACCATTAAACTTCAAAATGTTCCTGGGCAAAAGCAAACTTAGTGGAGCATCTTAGGAATAGTATACTTACATGCACTAGCAGTAATAGCCATCTCCTTAAATACATGATGAAGAATAATCGAGGAGTACTTTAACATAATTTTAAAAATTTCATAATTCCAAAATCATATTCAAAAGCCATCATGAACAAACCTAAAGTGCATATATGAGTAGCCATATCTTGAACTATTCCTCCATAATGTCCTAGACCATGTATTAGCAGTAAAAAAAAATAGGTGCTATCTGAAACAACAAAATATTTAACATTCAGCACACCTAACTGAATCTGGGCAGTGCTACACGCTACAATTTCAGTTTGACATTTAGGAGGTGAGGGGATGGGAGCATAGCTTGTAAATGAGTGTTTATATTTTTATTTGGGCTGATCTGTGAGACAACAGTAACAATTGAGGTTCTCCATTTTCCCTGTCAGGCATATAGAAGTGATCTTTTTTTACTCTGAAAGATTGTGTACAGTTTCCCAGGGGAGATATGCTGCTGATTAAACTTTGGCAATCTATCCACATGTGTCTGCAGGCATTCCTGACATGCATTTGCTCTCTGCACCCACTTCCTTTTACACTAAATGTTTAATAGTTGAGTTAGTTTCAGTGCCAAAGATGGCATTGAAAAATTGAGGAAGGGAAGAAGGTAGATTTAGGAACTTTGTTCCCTTTTAGTTTTCACAAACATCTTTGGGAGACAGCAAAGCAGCCTTGTGCTCCCCAGGTGGCTCGTACTCCATCCCTTCCTCCATGCTTGAGGGTAAAAGAATCCTTCCACTGCTTTCTTTGGACTATCCACTAATAATTTAAATCTTTAATTCTGTATATTGAGAGGAAGCATGACTTGGGTAATGAAGAATAAACCTAGAACTTAAGAAGACCCGGATTCAAGTCCTAATTTACATGCTGGCTATTTAACCCTATGTAAGGTATTTAACCCTATGAAATCCCCTCCCCCAAATCTCTATACTACACGTTGCAGAGACTGGATGCCAATCTGCATTAGCAAAGGGAGTGTCCTCACTTTCAATTTCTTATGCCAAGCTGGTCAATGAACATGCATTTATTAAATGCATGAAATGTATTATGTGTTAGGGTAAATAGTATAAAAAGTGAAGTAATTCCTATTGTCAATAAAATTACAATTTAATTGGGGAGAAAACAAGTACAATACAGCTACATATAGTATGTACTAATGAAAAGTCTGGCCCAAGAAAACATTCTAAAAACCTTTATTCTCTTTCAACAATGATTAATCTCACTTAGACAGGAGTGTAGATAAAAGTGGACAATGAGTATTGCTGTGGGACACATTTTGATAGACTGATATGAAAGACTTGATCTGGGGCTCAGAAGGCGTTGTGTGTTCTATAAACATAATATAAATTGAATATACTTGACAGAATGGATGAGTTTTTATGATCTACCACCTAATTATCTGCTCATTTTGGCCACTTGTGATTTCTAGGCAAATCTAATGCAGTTAAATTGAATTTTTTTTTCCTTAGGAACCCAAAGGATTTTGCTGTTGTTGTTAACTATGAGGAATACAATTAAATAACTATGATACATTCAACAAAATTGTATGCATGCATGCAGAATTTCAAAAAGTCTCTGAATTATTGTAATTATTTACATGTGGGATGAATTAGAATTTTTGCCTCATCTTAAATATTCAGAAACTGAAATGGATTAGTGTTCTCATCAATGCATATTTATAGTAATGATCTTTAGTGATGAAGATCACAATCAATCCATGCCTACTCATCCTGTGAGACTCTTTCCACGTGTTCCCAAAGTTATCTAGATAATAGGGTATTGATGCCAACCATATCTTTTTATCTTTTCTTACATTACTGTTCTTACTAATTTTTCCTTTGGGTCTTTGTGCCTGAATATGAACAATAGAAGGATTTCAGCTTATGATGGTACTCAGTGGAGATGAGCTTTATCCTCCAAGAAGAGTACATAATCAATGTTCTATCTCCTGATTGGTCATGGTAAGAATCTAATTTCTCTTGCATAATGGAAGTCTTTCATATTCTGAACTTTGTATGACAATTATTCTGTTCTGTCTATTTTGGTCCTTCCTATAAGGGCTTTTGCATGATTTCTGAGAGAAGGTATGCCCTCCAGCATGCTGGTTGAGGAACTTCATGTGGGGGACTGATGAGAGGCTGAGAGGACAGGAAAGAGAAGACTTAGGAATGAATTTAGTGAAATCTGTATCCAAAAAGGGCAGAAGAAAAAAGACATGGGTATGGAAGCAAAATAGGTCAGAGAACTAGGTAACAATGGGATCCAGAAAGTACAGACAAAAATCAGAGATAAGAATTAAGGCAGCTTGATAGAAATGGTCAATAGTTCTAACTTATGGGAAATTATTGTAGCTGTGGCTGGGCATCTGTTTGGGCTTTATCTGGAGTTCACTGAGCTAGCCCTTCCTTACTGATCTATCCAGTTTCCAAATGGTATATTGACATGACCTTATCTTATTACTCTCTTTTATTAGAGATAACTGTGAAGCAGTTGTGTGTATGTGTGTGTGTGTGGCTGGGGAGGCATATGAAGAATGATAATAGTCTATGATGACTTGAAAGGCTGTCATGTAAAATAGGAAATAAAACTTATCCATTCTGTCTTCACAGAAAAGAATTGGGAGCAATGGATGGTGATTGCAATGAAGCAAAGATGTGAAATAGGGGAAAAAAACTTATTAACAGTTAGAGCTGGAATGGGTTGCTTTGGAAAATAGTATTATACGTCTTCAAGGAAAAGCTTAAAGATCACTTACTGGATGGGTTGTACTGGGTCTTGTTTTCAGATATTAGTTGGACTAGATAGTCACTGTCCCTTTCAGTTGTCACCCCATCTTTTGATGCTTGGCATTTTCACTGGCTGCCCTGCATGCTTAGAATATAGGATTCTCTCCATCCTTTCTTCTTAGCTTCCCTAGATTCCTTCAAGTCAATCAATCAATGAATATTTATTTAGTGTCTGCAATATGCCAGACATTGTATTAAGTACTGGAGATAAAAAAAGGTGAAGGATTGTCCTTTCCCTCTAGGAGGTCAGAATTGAATGGAAGAGAATATCCATACACATGCATATACATATTCATACATACACAAAACATGCTATATACAGGATAAATAGGAAATAATTAACAGAAAGAAGGCTCTGGAATTTAGTATCCCATGTTCTCCAAGAAGAATTTCCTCTTCTCCACTTAATATTTCCCTCTGTTGATTGTCTCCAATTTATCCTGTGGATATCTTGATTGTATATAGTTTTTGTGTGGTCTCTGCCATTAAACAGTGAGCTCCTGGAGAGTAGTAATTGTCTTTTACCTCTTTTTTAGGGGGAGGGGTATTTCCAGTGTTTAACTCAATACTTGACAATAGTAGATCCAAAAAAAAATGCTTATTGATTTAGTGACTCTCAGATTATGTGAGTCAATATTAGGGCTATTGATGGATATATTATTTTGGACTTGAAAAATATAAGATTATACAAAGTTGTTGACTTTTTGTGTCTAATATTGTTTTAATGCTGGTATACATGTTTATCATAAACTATTTTGTTAAGAAGATGTTTTTGAAAAAAATCTCTTCTTAAATTAATTTTGTCCTCTGTGGTCACCTCACCCAAGACTTTCCAAATCTACACAGATATTTTTGTATTTATGGTGAGTTGTGAGATAGAAATCAATATGAGCTTGGCTCACTTCATTTATCTTCTACTTCCATTTTCAGTTGTCAACATCCAAAAAGAAAAAGAAACATTTTTTCTGTGCACATTTCAGGATGGAAGCCATCATCAGATTTATCTTGGCCACCTAATCTTCAAAGTTATTAGTCATTGGCATTTCAGCAACAATGTGTCTTTGGGGGAATATTACAGGCAAGGTTAAAAAAATTCTCCTTATAATCACTATGCTGCAGAGAATCAGAAGAGCTCTTGTTATAGCTTAGGAAAGATTATTGATAATCAAAATTTTTGGTCCCATGGCTGTGCATTACCTCCAAATGATTGCTGGTAGGCATTCTAGTCATTTAATTACACCTTTGTGTAAAATATGTAAAGGTGGCATAACCTGGCAAGGGAGTGGTAAAGATAATTTTAAGTAATAATTCCAGATTCCCTAAATCTATTTAGAGAGACAAAAATAAAACTGGTGGAACAAATCCTGACAATATTTAGATGTAAAGTAAAAATTAGAGGGGATGTAGAATTATATTTCCTTCTCCCTCAAAGGTTATGAAAAATGGAAATGTTTTAAAGTATTCTTTAATATAAGAAATAAGCAATATTGTATATTTCTTCAAGGAATATAGTGAATACCTTAAATAATCGATTTTACATACTTCATATGTCCTTATATATTGAGTTTTTCAAGTGGAAACATCTCTGGGCATGAGAGTTGGGATGATTATTCTAGGGTCAGGGTTTGGGAGCACTCCATACTACTGTCATATGTATGATAATTGAGCATTGATTCAGAAGTAAATGTCACAGGAGAAAGATACTTCAACAGGTAACAACAAAAGCAAAAATACTTTAAAAAGCTTATCCACATTCACAATTAGTATTTAAGTCCCCTCTTTTCATCCAAACAAGCCTTTTGGCTCCCCAGTTAGTTTATAAGCTATGTGAGGATAGGGACTATGTTTTGTCTCTTTATATTTCCAATTATTAGCACAGTGCCTGCTATGTAGCAGATGTTTAATAAATATGTTTTTTATTGATGGAATTGTCCTTGCTTCTGCCTCACCACATAGGTTACAGAATCACTTGAGAATCAGAGAAGGGGCCATATAAATCTTGTTGTTTAATCCCCTTATTTTACAGATGAGGAAACTGAGGTCCAAAAGGATAAAGTAACTTAGGATCACACTAAACATGTTTGGTGTAGAAAATAGATGGCTTTTGGAGGATTTCAGGGTGAACTATGGTCATTTTCAAGTATTTGAAAGGTTGTCATATGGAAAAGGAATTCAATTTGTTCTGCTTTACCCCACAGTGCAGAGTTCAGCAAATCACACATTCAGGTCACACCTGTAATTTCGTTAGTGTAGAGAATTACCAGTGTGGGAAGTTCTTCTACAAACATACATAGTTAAATCATCTGCAACTTATATACTTATAAAGTTGGATGGGGGCACTGAACAGTGCAAGGGTTACACAGTGAAAATATTTGACTTCAACATAGTAACCACTTTATATTTGTTGAATTCAGTTAGATATATGGATAGAAGGTTAAGTGGAATAGACTTTCATGAAAGTCAGCACATTCGCCCTCACTTATCTCTCTTATATGTATTATCCCAATTGTAGTGTGAGCTCTTTGAGAGAGGAGACATTCATTTTTTTTCCTATTTTTAGAACCAATATTTAGCACAGTGCCTAAGACAGTAAACACTTAATAAATGTCATCTTTACCCCATAATTTGTTCATTTGCTTTAGATTTTTGATCAAAGGTTAGATAAACAACCTCTTATTAGGATATTGGAGACAGAACTTTTGATGAGGTGTAGGTTACACTAGATTTTCTCTGTAGTCCCTTACATTTTTAAAATGTTTCCATACTTCTAGGAGCTTCCAAATCTTCAGTAATTAACTCCACCTCTCATCAGGATTGGTCCCATCCAATGCATCATTCTCATAACACATTCTACTTGTCTCTTGAAATTCTACTAGTTTTCAGCAAATTCTTATCCATTTTGACTTTTTAACCTGTCTTCCTTTGAACTTCTTACTTTAATTAAAACTTTTCTCTCCAGAGGACCTCATATCCTTGTCCATTAAAGACTATTCCTTCTCCCCTTCTCCCTGACACAAAAGATCATAAAGAGGGGTGAGAATAATACTTGCTTCTCACTGCCAGGTCCAGATTATTCCTCTACTGCCATCCCTCAATGATCTTTTATATTCTGACTTCCCTTTAATCTGTATATATCACCCTTTCTTCATTCTTGTTACCAACATCTAGAACAGTTTCAGCATTTTCAGGGACTTTTTCTATCTGGCTAATATTGTTCCTCCTCATCCTATCCCTTGACACTTGACTGAAACAGTTCAATATTTGTTTTAATGACTACTGGTTAACATGACTGCTTTAACCTCCTCAAATCTAATGACATTCTTATTAAAATACTTGCTACCACATATTAGCATGATGACACTTTCATCTTACAATCCCTTGGAGTTATACCATTAATGAGATGTAGAAGCTTGAAATCCCACTATCTAAACAAAAGACCCTATTTTTCTACTTCTTCATTCAGACTAAATTGGTTATATGGCCTTAGGATTTCCTCATTCCTATCCTGTCCTTCTCTATATCTTATTCTTGCTTCACTCAGTTTCAGATCTAGAGTTGACTCTATGGTCTAGCACTTTAAGATTTCGTTTCCTATTTTTTGCCCTGTAAACCTCCCACCATGTGATTTAAATACACACATATACATACATATGTGTATGTACATATACATATATGTGCATGTATACATACATGTGATACATACCTATATACATACATACAAATGCACATACATGCATGCATGCATATATTGATATGGATATATATGTGGATATGGATGTGGATATGGATATGGATATGGATATGGATGTGTACGTGGATATGGATGTGGATATGTGTGTGTATGCATACCAGAACATCTGAGTACAGGTCTAGAAAATGCAGGTGACTTTTCCCCAACTGATTTGTGTTACATAACTTCTTATTCCAGTTACTCTCCACTTATACCGTCCAAAAGCTATGCTTTCATAAATCAATCTGCTCTGTAATCTTCTATTAGCTTTATCACATATTGTTGTTGTTGTTCATCCTTTGTCTTCTAAAATGACTAATGACATCATGATGTTGGGGTCAGGGTAAAATGTGGTCATCTGTGGCTTTACCACAGCTCGAGCACAAATAGAATACTTAGAACATCTTAGAACATTTGGGATGAAGATGGCTCTGGATTGCACAGCTCACATTTCCTTTATGCATGGCAATTCTGATTTGCTCATGGATTATAGCACCCTCTTTGATGCAGGCATGCCATGCTAGGTGGTCCTGTACCAGCATTTTCCATGTCTCACAATCAATACTAAAGTTCTTCAGAGAGTCCTTAAAAGTGTACTGATACCATTCCTTCTGATCACTATGTGAGCACTTGCCTTGTGTGAGTTCTACATAAATTAGTCTTTCAGGTAAGCATAAAATTGGAACTCAGGCTATGTGAGCAACCCTTTTTTTGGCACCAATTTTTTTAATGCAAGAAAAAAATCTTTATTTTTTTCAGGTTTTCCACAAATAAGACCCTTTTAATAAGAGGTGAGCCCCCGCCCCAGCAGTCTCCGCCCACACAACCCCTTTTGGAATAAGGTGGCCAGTTCAGCTGGAACTAACACTGCCACCATGTTCTGGAGGCTCTAGACATGGCAGAAGGCTGTGATCTACAGAGGACAAGTGGCTGAGCAGGGCAGGGCAGAGAATTCCCTGAGGTCCAGCCTGGACAGGGGCCACTTTGTCCTTTCTGAGCAGGATCCTGAGAGCTCAGGGCTGCTGTGACTCAGGAGGTCATGGCCACCCCCTTGAGGCTCCTAAGGCCCTCATCTCCTATATACAGGCACAGGAAGAGGGATAGGGACTCTGGATGATGGGAAGCTATCCTGCCTAGTCCTGTTCAGCACCTCAGAGACAACCTGGTCAACTGTTTCCTTGGTCTGTTCAACAAAGTGGGAGATCAGGCATGGGCCTCACCTCAGTGCCCTGAAGCACTGGGCCTTGTTTCCAATGGCACCAGTGCCCCAGTGCCCTGGGGCCACCACAGCACACACTGTCAGTGAGCCCTCTCTCAAATACCCAAGGAGCAGATACTTGGGATGGCAAGGGTCCAGAGGAGGTACCATCTTCACACAAAGGGTCTTAAGCTGAAGAATAAGGCTGTCAGTGACTCCCAGATGCCACGGCTATTCTCACAAAGGGTGGTGCTTGTGGAAAGTGAGTCAAGAACACAGCTGTCCTCAAAGTGGCCCGAAACTTCCAGGAATTGGAAGTTAAGTATATTAAAAAAAAAACAAAAACCTAGTTGGTTTCCTTTGGAAGACAACCCAGGGGTTTCTGGGACTTCAAGGGGGAGGTGGAAGCTCCTGAAACATCTAAGCTGGTGTGATATAGGTGAGGTCTCTGGGGACAAAGGGAAAAAATCCATAGTGCCTGAGTGGGGGGCAAGGGGGAAGAGGCACAGCGCTGGGGCCAAGGCATGAGTAACACATGGATTCAAGGACTGAGAGGGAGGGGTGGCCTGCTTATGTGCCCACAGCGGTCTGCTGCATAGTCTGCAGTAGAGTTTGAATGTTTGTCAGGTGAGCTCAAAATAGGACCTCAGTGTCCAGTACCTTATCATGCCAGGTAATCTTCAAAATTTTTTAAGAGAATTCGAGTGAAAGTGGTTCAATTTTCTGGCATGACACTGATAGACTGTTCAGGTTTCAAAGGTATACAATAGTGAAGTCAGCATAATGGCTATATAGATCTTCAGTTCGATGTACAGCTTAATTCCTTTTCTCTCTCACACTTCCTTTTGGAGCCTCCAAACACCAAACTGGCTCTGGCAATACATGCATTGACCTCAGCAACTATGTGGACATCCCTGGAAAGCATGTTGCCAAAGTAAGTGAATTTATCCATAATATTCAAAATTTCTCAATTTACTGTGACTGGTGGTTCCACGTATGGATGGTATGGTGCTAGCTGGTGGAGGGCTTCTGTTTTTTTGATGTTGATTGTCAGGCCAAAATTAGGACAAGTGGAAGAAAATTGATCCAAACTTGTTGCATCTCAGCCTCCAAGGTTGTACTGAAGGCCTAACCCTGTGTGAACAAAAAGTCATGCACGAACTCTCCCTCTACTTCGGTCTTAGCTTGCAGGCTTTTCAATCAATAGTTCACTGTCAGTGCAGTAGCCGACCTTGATGCCATTTTTGTCCTTTCTGAAGATGTCTGAAAGCATCCTATAAAACATCATTCTGAAAAGCATGGGAAGAAGCACACAGCCCTTTTTTATTCCATTGGTGACTAGGAAAGCATGAGAGCATCATTCCTCAGAATCCATGCGAGCATTCCATCATACATCTGGCATACCATACTGATGAATTTCTCCAGACAACCAAATTTCATCATGTTCTTTCACAAGCCCTTACAATTCACAGTTACAAAGGCCTTGGTCAGGTCAACCAACATTGTGTACAGACTTGTGTGTGATGATCTGTGTTGTATCTGCCTATTTGATGGTAAACTCCATGAGGATAATGTTTTTTTTTTCTAAATTGGGCATCTCCCTAAGAGGTTTTTCAGGGTTCTACACACAATAGATGTTCATAAATATTTGTTGAATTAAAGAAAACAGAATTTTAGGTAAGAGAGGTGAACATTGAAGAAGAATTTGTCAGTGCAAGAGTCTGATAGGGCTAAGTAATTTGACTGAATTTCATCACTTTTATAAACTATAGTAATGATTCTGAAGGTAACAAAAAGTAAATCTCTTTAAAAATTGAACTAGTTTCATACCATAAAGTAGTCCATCTTAAATGTTTTTAATCTTGTTAATGTTTAATGTGTCTGGTCTTTAATAGCTGCATTATCTGAAGACAGTTTGGTAAATTACTCCATAGTATTTTTTACAAGCAGGAAACTTATGAGAGTGTATAAACTAGATGAAATTACCTTTCTTTTGCTACTTTGTCAAATTTAAAAAGGAAACAACATATTATTTCTGCTAGAAATCAATGTTCATGTGTTAAGAAGTCTAGTGGAAATCATATTTGCTCTAATTTAGAGAACCTGGGTTCAAATGCCGCCTTACAATCTATGTGACCTTAGGCAAGTTAATGAACCTCCTTGGGTCATCAGTTAACTTGTTTATAAAATGAGGACATTGAACTTTATGAATTGCCTTTTCACCATTTATGAAGTCCCTTGCACCATTTCTAGATTCTAAGCACCCACTTCTTGAAAAACATCCTATTAGGTGTTGCACTAAATCAAAAAGCAGTCCCTGCCTTCAAATTAAACAGTTTGTTAATGAGCATATATGAAGTACTTATTATGTGTTAGGCTCTGTACTAAGCAGTGAGTATATGAAAAAAGTAAAAAAACAAACAAACCACAATGCCTGTACTCTATGAGACCACATTCTTGTGAATGAGACAACATTAAAACAACAATGAGCATGATTATGTATATTAACAGTTACGTGCATATACAGACTTATACAGATTAGATGGAAAATAATCTTAGAGAGAAGGCATTTATGATGACAGTGACTGGGCAAGGACGCTTCTATAGAAGGTGACATTTCAGCGGAGCACTGAAGGAAGCAAGGGAGCCAGAAGGCAGAGGGAAGGAGGTAGCAGTCCACGAATTAGAGACAACCAGTGAAAAGAAAGAGTCAGGAGAGGGAGTGCCATGTTTGAAGGACAACAGGAAGTTCAGTACTACTAAATCAAAGAGGATGCAGAGGGGAATAAGTATAAGAACACCAGGAAGTTAGGAAGGGGACCATATTTTCTAGGTTTAAAGGCTAAAGAAAGGATTTTCTATTTCATCCAGAAGTAATAGGAAGCCTTTGGAGTTTTTTGAGTAAGGGTATAACTGGGTCAAATATTTGCTTTAGGAAATCATTTTAGAAGTGGATTGATGAATCAGAGACAGGGAAGCAAACCAGAAGGCTATTGTAATAGTCTAGGTGTGAGTTACGATAATCTATGCTAGTCTGGTGACTCTCTGAGTAGAGGGAAGATGCTATGTGTAACAGATGTTGTGCAAGTACAAATAGATTTTTGCAACTAATTGATATGTGGATCAAGTTAAAAAGAGGAATTGAAGATGAGACTCAAGTTGTTACTCTGGGTCACTGGAAGGATGATGGTCCTATTAAGAGTAATAGGGAAGTCTGGAGGAGGGTAGGGTTTATGGGGGACAGCTATGTGGTTCAATAAATGGAGCACCAAGACTGGAGTAAGGAATATTTGAGTTCAAATCTGACCTCAAACACTTACTAGCTGGATGACCGTGTGCAAGAACACTTAACACTCTTTTCCTTAGTTTCCTCATCTGTAAAATGAGCTGAAGAAGGAAATGGCAAACCAATCTAGTATCTTTGCCAAGAAAGCACCAAAAAAGAGTCACAAAGAATTGGACATGACTGAACAACAACAGCAAAGGGTTTATGGGAAAAGGTAAAGAGTTCTGTTTTAAAAAGATCTTTTGATATATCTAAGGGACGTACAGCTAGAGATGTTGAAAGGATGGTTGGTTATTTGAGCATGAAGTGCTGGAGAGAGATTAAGCGTATATGTATGGATTTGAGAGTCATCTGCATAGCAATCAGAATTGAACATATACATTCAATAAGAGCAGATAAGATTATCAAATGTGATAGTACAGAGACAGAGGAGAAAAGGGTCCAGGACAGAGCCTTGGGTGACACCCACAGTTAGTGGCCATGAAGTAGAAGCAGATCTAGCAAAGGGAACTGAGGAAGAAAATGAGACAGGTAGGAGGAAAATTAAAAGAGAAGTGTCAAAACTGACCTAACCATTATGGAGAGAAATTTGGAACCATATCTAAAGAGCTATAAAACTGGATGCCCTTTGATTCAGCAATAACACTACTAGGTCTGTATGACAAAGAGATCATAAAAAAGGGAAAAGGACCCATGTGTACAAAAATATTTATATCAGTTCTTTTTGTGGTGGCAAAGAAATGGAATCCCATCACTTGGGGAATAGTCTAACACGTCATGGTATATGAATGTAATAGAAGAATATTGTGCTATGAGAAATGATGAGCAGGCAGATTTCAGAAAAACCTGGAAAGACTTACATGAACTGATATTGAGTGAAGTAAGCAGAACCAGGAGAACATTGTACACAGTAATAGTGACATTGTGAGATGAACAGCTTTCATAGACTTAGGTCTTCTCAGCAATACAATGATCTAAGGCAATTCCAAAAGACTCATGATGGAAAATGCTATCCTCATCCATGGAAAGAACTAGGGAGTCTGAAGCTGGCTCCCCACAAAGGATAAATAATATTCTCAAGAAATTTTAGTGAGGAGGAGTAATGTATAGGATGATTGATTGTACAATTAAGTGAGTTTTTCTTTTTCATGGTAGAGAAGGTATAGAAATATTTGTAGGTGAAAGGTGGGGGACTAAATGTGGAGAGAATGGATATTAGAGAGTGGGATTATAAACAGAGAAATCTACTAGAGAAATGCTTGGGATGGGA
Source organism: Trichosurus vulpecula (assembly GCF_011100635.1). Classification (NCBI taxonomy): domain Eukaryota; kingdom Metazoa; phylum Chordata; class Mammalia; order Diprotodontia; family Phalangeridae; genus Trichosurus; species Trichosurus vulpecula. Next base: position 206,776,278 of record NC_050573.1, read on the forward strand.
TCAAGGATATGTGTATAGGAATGTGCCTTGGCAAAGAAGTGTTATCTCTTCATGAGATACAGGGGCGAGTGGGTGATAATGAAGGAAGACATCTTCAATGAGGAGGGAAGAACTGGGACCTCTTCACAAATGACCTGAAATTTGCATTGAAATGCAAGACAAGGTCCTCATTTGTGAGAATTAGCTCTGGTGGTGACAAGAGAGACTCAAGGAGGAAGAAAAAGGTTTGGAGTGGTCACTGTGATGAGTGAGAGAGAAAACCGCACGCGTGCGTGCGCGTGTGTGTGTGCGCACGTACATGCACATTGGTGTGTAAAAGGACTGTTTTGCTCAAGTGTGGGCACAGTTAAAGGAACATAAATTTGTAGTGGACCCAATCAATATAATTTGTGCTCCATTAAGCAGCAAATAAAAAGGATTGAACCTAGCAGTTGATCATAGCTATCTAAGGTTGGAATTTGGCAGTAGTACAAGGGTGCAAGGGATTTTCTAGTATTTCTTAGAGGTGTACTGATTAAACAAGGAGTAGAGAGATCAAATGATTTGCCCAAGATCATAAAGCTAAATAGAGTCACAGATGAGTTAAAAAGGTCCCACTCACAGCTCCTTATTAGTTACTCAACCAAAAAGCAGTGTTTTCTTGGAAGAAAAGATGCCCAACTACAATGTCTAAAGAACAAAAGGATAATAGTGTTAGAATAAAGTTTTAAATAGTGTATCTTCAAATAAAGGCAGTGCTATTGGGTCTCTAGGTGTCCAAGACAGAAGCTGAATTCCAAAGGATACAAGAAGTGTTATTTTGTGACTATGCATAAAGACAATTTTCAGAGTTGGGGAAATGGGCTAGGGATATGCAAAGATGTTTGGGATACAGAACATTAGATAAAGTCTTAACAGAAGAAAATCTCCAGGCATTCAACTTGTTGCAAATGCTGTAAATTCTCTGGTTATATCAGTGGGAGGACAAACGTTACATTGATTTCCTCTACTAATGGCTGAGTTCTTTGGACACCAGAAACAGTATAAGACTTTAATTTTCAAACTGGTACTTTCCACTTGTGTGACCTTGGTGATATTTCTTCCTCTCTGAGCTTGAGTTTCTTGGAGGTCAGACTTTATACTGTGTCAGGTCTCATCCAGCTCCAAATCCCTATGAACGCCTATGATTTTGCTGGACTATGCATTTAATTTTTCCCAGAAAGGTAAAAAGTATTCCTTGCACTTTATGGAAAAAAGACACTATTTTTAATATACTTGTGTATTATCCCACAGAAAAAAAGAAAAGAAAAAAACTTGGCACATTCTCTCCAATTTCTTAAACTCTCTGTGAAGAAGGCAATTTTTGCATTTAAATAGTTGAGCTCATGAATGTAGAATAGAAAAGTTCAGTTAATGGCAGCTCACGGAGAGAAGTTTTTTTTTTTCTTTTCATTTTGCACTGAACTGAAGGCTAGTTCAATACTAAGAGAGACTTTGTCTAATCTGATAAATTTGTAACATAGCCAAGCTACTTTTGTCTAAATAATTTCTTTTTTAAAATTTTCACTTGGGAAAATGATTGATGCCCTACTTCAACATTGTCAATATGTACATTTTCACTGGTTTGAGAATTCTACCCACTGAAAAATGACTTAGTATGTAGTAAACATTTAATAAATGTTTAAAAACTGACATTAATGTGGTATTCAAGTGATTAAAGATCTTCTTCCCTTCCCCACCCCCCCCCCCATTAATCTCTCTCAGGTGGAGCTAGTTAAGGGAAGCTTGATTAGGGGAAGCTTGTTCATAGGAAGGTCCACATCCTTTTGCTAATTAGGTCAGGAGGGTTGTGAAGACCTTGGGCTCAAAAAAGGGTGTATATACTCTGAGGGTAGCTGTTAAGCCCTCTCTCAGAGCTGCAAGGGCTCTCAGAACTGCATGCTCTCAGGACTGCATGCTCTCAGGACTGTAGTAAGAGAAGATACTGGCAAGCAGACAACTAGGATTTGTGAGTCAGTGTTTACAGGAAGGCACCAGCAGAGGGGAAGGTTATGGGATGGCTTGGCTCCCTGCTTCCATGTTGTGTTTTAATTTCCTTGCTGTTATAATGAAGTGTACTTACTGGTTTTAGGATACAATTGCTGCTATGCCACATTGGAGTTATTGGTTCTGGGATTTGATCCTCTGGTGTCTGAATAAATATTTTACTTCTTCTGCCTTCTATACGGAGAGTCTCTTACGTTCTGTGACACAGAACTATACAGGCATATTCATGGTCACTATTGATATTGTGACACTCACCTTACAGATACAACTAAGAGTAGATTTTCTGAGTCACTGTAGTCAAATAAGTTTGTTTGTTTTTGTTTCTTTGTTTTTAGGTCAACAGATACATGAAGTCTTGAAGATCATAGTAAGCATATGAGGTCTTGCTGTATTACTTCATTTAATTCTTACAGAATTTCTCACATAAAATGATTATTTTATAGAGATTTGTATTTTTATATTTAGTGTTTTCTTAATTATAAATAAATAAAATTTGTATTTTATAATTATAAATAAGTAATTTAAATATTAATTTGTCACTTTGGGGTTCAAAGTTCTCATTTAAATTATTGTAAGGACATAATGAAGAAATGTAAAAGAATATTATGAATATTATATTAAGTGTCTCTAGAGATTCACAAAACTTCCCCACCACCACCAAAGGATTTCACAGAATAAAAATAAAATTGGAACCCACTAGACTCAATGGTCTATATGTAGTTTATTATTTATTATTATTACTTGATGAAAACACAAATACACAATAAAGAAAAGAAAATCTTAAATATTGGAACTCAAATACAAAATAAAAAAAGAAAAAAAGTATGTCATGTGGAATGTAAGAGAGGATTCAAAATATATAGCAAAAAATTTCCATTTCAAGAAAGCTTATATCTTAAATATTAAGTGATGTGTTGAAACCTGTCCATCTTTTCTTTGCTCCCTTGTAAGTTTTCTTTTGTTCTTTGCTGCGCACTTTTAACTTTTTTTTCACCCTTTCTCTCCCCACCAGGCTACAATTAAGCATGGATATATTTATATATAGATATGGACATATACATATACACACATATATACATGCATACATATATACATATATGTACATGCATACGTATATACATATCTAGACATATATTTTCCCTAGCAAATTCTACTTTTGATCTTTGCTTTTGTGTTTGTGCACATCTCTCATTTCCTATCTCTCCTGGCTTATTCTTACTCTAAAATTCTATGAGTCTATTTTATAAAGTAAATTCTCTGCATTGCACCTTGGTAAAAATAGCTATAGATCACTTTTATCTTTAAGCTGAAGGCACTTCCCCTCTGCCACATCCTCTGAGCTAAGGACCTTGACTCATAGTTTGCAGAGAAAATTGAAGCCATTCACTTTGATTCCTTTCCATCCTTTTGTTTTTTTTTTAATCTCTAAGCCCCTTGATACCATACCACACTCTTTTCCTCCTTAAATGGAGTATCTCTTTTCCTTGTAAAGGCCAAATCTTCTATATGTCTCCTAGAATATGTTTCCTCTCATCTTCTCTAACAGATTTTCCCCATCAATCATCAACCCTCTCTCTCATCTTCACACTCTCCCTATCAACTTTCTCTTTCTCCACCTCTTTCAAAAATATGTAACAAAATCTCTCTTGATATCCATAAAATTACATCACACTTATTCATAAACATAGCTCAAAAGCAGGTGACTCTTTTGCAGGTGAAGAAAGAGGTTTCTAGTACTAGATAATGATTCTTGGATTTGTAGTCTAGTATCCAAACTAATGGATTACAAATCCTAAAATGTTTAGCTAACACCTAGAATCCTCTTTCTTCTCCATGCAGCTGCCCTTTCAAAGCTAGGCTTATGCATAGATATAGTATGATTTTAGCAGTTACGGGAAAAGCCCTTTTTTATATTCAAGGTCTTCTCCCATATTAAAAAAATCACTAGACATTTCTACTTCCTCAAATTTTCAATCTTGATCTCTCCTCTCTTTCTTAGTTAAATTCTTGGGGAAAGTCAGTTAGTAATATTTTATTAAGCACCTTCACAGACTAATGGTGGAGCCAAGATGTGGGCAACTTTGTACAAAGTACATACAAATAAATTGGAAATAACCAATACAGAGAAAGCACTAGAATTAAATAGAAATAGAAAGGGCTTCCTGTAGAAGGTGGGATTTTTTTTAGCTGAGATTTAAAGGAGACAGAGAGATCAGGAGGCTGAAATGAGGAGGCAGTTCATTCTGCAAAAAGACTAGTATCTCTGGATCACAGGGTAAATGGAGGAGAAATGGTCAGTAGATTGTTAAGAATGCTAGAAATATAGGAGGGGCAAGATTGTGAATGGTTTTAAAAACAAATAGAATTTTATATTTGATACAGGAAGTGATAAAGAGGCATTGGAATTTGTTGAATGGAAGTGAGATAAAATGGTCAAACCTGAACTTTAGGAAAATCAATTTGACAGCTTAGTGAAGGATAGAATGAAATGAGAAGAAACTTGATGTAGGGAGATGAACCAGAAAAAAGCTATTCTGACAGATCAATCATGAGTGGATGACAACCTACACCAGAGTGATGATGGTGTCAGAGGAAAGAAGGCAGATAGATATGTGACATGGTATGAAAGAATTATCAACAGGACTTGACAATAGATCAGAAGTGAGAGAGTATTATTAGCTGGGGATACCTGATTTGTGAACATGGTATCTGGGAAATTGTTATATCCTAAACAGTAACAAAAAAATTAGGGAGAGGAAAGAGTTGGGGGAAGACATTAAACAGTCTCTTATTGGTTGATTGATTATATGATCTAATCATCCTCTTGAGTCATTTTCAAGGGAAGATGAGCTGACCAACTATGATGCTCTCCAACTATCAGGATGAACAATGTAGTAGCAGACAGGTGGGAAAATATCCACCTTGTGAATGTCAGGTTTTTCCCCATTCTGACTGCACCATCAAAACTTTTGAAGTTTCCATCTATGTTTAGTGTCCTTCTGTGCCCAAAGAAAAGCAAACATGATTTCTTCCACCCACTGTCAAAAGGGAAAAGGATGTTTTATGTGTCATGGTGTAGCACTGTGGATGTTTGTTTTAGTCCTGCCTCTCCACTCTGTGCATGGAAACTGAGATTCAATGGCAGAAGATTTTCTCTGCCATTTCTGATTCAAAAAGTGATCCCAGTATGAGGAGCCAATTAGGATTTCAGAAAAACCTGGAAAGACTTACATGAACTGATACTGAATGAAGCAAGTAGAACCAGGAAACATTGTACACAAATCAGGAACAGTGTGAGATGACCAACTTTGATAGACTTAGCTCTTCTCAGCAATACAATGATCTAAGACAATTCCAAAAGATTCATGATGGAAAATGCTATCCACATCCAGAGAAAGAAACAGGGAGTCTGAAGGCAGATTGAAGTGTCCTATTCTCTCTCTCTCATCTGATTTTTTTTTCCTCATTTTTTTCCCTTTTGTTCTTATTCTTCTTTCACAACATGACTAATATGGAAATAGGTTTAATATAATTGTACATGTATAGCGTATATCAGATTGCATGCCATCTTGAGGAGGGGGAAGGGGAGGGAAAGCAGGAGCAAAAATTTGGAACTCAAAATCTTATAAAAGTGAATGTTGAAAATTAAAAATAAATAAATAAAAAATTAAGAAAATATGAGGAACCTATTAAGACACATCTGGTTCAAAGTATCTTTTTCATGATTTCAAATTCATTCAAGGCTAGGGAAGTACAAAAGTACAAACTGCATGGGGAAAATGCTCTATAAAGTACCTCAACTTATACGATTAGCACGTCTTCTTCAAAAGTGGCTGTGTGATGGCTTCAAAATAGAATGTTAGTCTCCTTTTATTGTCTTTACTTATTTTAACAGAAATTTTCCCCTGTCACTATGAGCCCTGGTGTGATTTTGATGTTTATGATATAATGAGCAAAGATATCACTAACACCTCTAGAGCTTTCTTTTGTAAACACCATTTCAGCCTAGGCACTTTTAGAATCATTTGACTACAACCAAGGCAAGACAAGAGCTAAACTGTACCCCTGTGTGTTTATCATCAATGAACTAGAAAGATATATTTGAAACTGTAATGTCACTTTTAGCCTCTGTTAAATGGGCTCACTACTCTTGCTGACTCTTTTCCATTTGTATGTTTTAAGAATAATAAGAGATCCACAAATAATGTGCTCTGAAATACTTCCATAGGTCAAGAAGTACTTTTAAGACAAAGCATCTATAGATTCTCTCTCTCCAATATTATATAGATATATATGTATGTGTATATACATATACATGTATGTTCATACATATACATATTTTCAGTTACAGAGAACGTGTTGACCTTCACTGGCAGAGGAAGTTTCCTTACCAGGAACTTCTCTTTGGTCCCTCCTTATTCTAATTAAACTTTCATAAAGCCACTAAATGGACAAAATATATGTTGTAATATATTGTAATTCATGTATTTATGTAGATAAATATAATAAATGTGATGTATATATTTATATTCATATACACATATGTATAAATTTATATCATTTGCACTATTTTTAAAATTAGGAAATAGAAAGATTAAGAATTGATTTGGTTGCAATTGTTTTGCACTTGATGCAGAGAAATTGTCATTTAAAAAGTCAGAACCTATGTGCCTTATAGCATCATACTTACCATAAAGCATGAGTTTGACCTTAAGAAATCATCTTATCTATCACTTCTTCTCTAAAGGATTTGATTATAACAAAGAGAGCAATGATTCAACAAACATTTATGAAATGCCTGCTGTTGGAAGAGCACCCTGAGAAATGCAGTTTTGGATAAAAGATAATAATTGACCCCAGGAAATTACAATCCTTTAAGTACCTCAGGCAATCCTGGAAAGACAATATTTTGATTCTTAAATTTTTCCTGTTAAGATTATTCCAAATTATGATACTTTATGATCCAACAATGATTGTAAGGGGTTGGTGCCGACCCCGGGGCTGTTGGGACAACTAGCACTTGGCCTGTTTCCTGGGTAAACCAGACAGGCTTAGTAGGAGTGGAACAACGTGGCGCCCGGAGGAAGGGCCTCTGCCCTTGGGAAGCCCCTATAGTCTTCCTATACATGCAGGCAGAGCCTGTCCACGAGGGGAACACAAACCCGGAAGGAGAGACCCAGTTGACCATTACCTAATGCAGTGCTTTGTTACTTTACTAGGACATCTTTGATACTTTACTGGGACATCCTGCCTCATATCTCATGTAGCCTATATAGCTCTGATACAGCACATAGCTCTGATACAGAGATGCTGCCTATATTGCAACATGCCTGATTATTCCCATGCCCATACAGATACCCGTACCGAAACATTTCTATTCTTTCCCGTGCTGTCATCCTCATAATCATTGGCCTCCTGCTTATGATCATACATTGCAAACCCTATAAGAATGGATGATTTCCCCCAATAATTCAGAGTTGCTTCCATCTTGACTCCCGCCTCATTCATTGAGTACCGAGATAGGTCCTTGCCAGTCAAGGACCCCCAGAGGAGACCATAACAAATGATGGTTGCTGTTCCTATAAGAATTTGAGACTGGTCATGCCCTCAATGAAATGCTAAAGCTGCTCACCACAGCTTATTTAATATTCTTTAATTCTAAAATCCTCATTAACAATGTTGACACTTGGTAAATAATAAAAGTGATATGACTTTTAAAGGCTGCTTGACATTTTTAATTACAATGATGTTTGGAAGATACTCAGCAGCAATTTTGGCTGTTCATTGTATATTTTACCCAGTAAACTATCTCCCATGCTTTCTAAAACTTTATATTTCAATGATGGTAAAGATGTGTTATGGTTGGATCTCTATATACCTTCTTTCATTGGTTAACAGAGAGTAGTATTCAGGTCTGGGAGATAAAGGGATAGAATAAGAAGAAAGTAGTAGTTATATCTGCAGTTAAATTTTGTGCCAACTATCAGCTTCTCATAAAATTAGGAATGCCACAGTAAGTAATTTTGACAGTCATCAGAATGTCAAAAATCCTGTGGTCTTGAAGGTAAGGAACTTATTTATTGAGGACCATAGCCAAATTTACAAGATGAATAGCCAGTACCTAGGCTGAGAAGAACCAGACCTTGATTGACAAACATCCATTGGCTCTACTGGGAGCAAAATGCCACCTACAAATCCCAACTGGGTCACTTTTGGCCTGTGTTATTTCTAGCATTTGGATTTTTCACTGCCTCTGTTACATCTGCTTAACTTGGTAACATTGAGTGAATATTTCTGTTCATGGCAGTGATGGATACAATTAAAATTTGACATTAACAGCTCGACTTTTTATTTAAATCATATGAGACATTTTTAGAAATGCCTCATCCTGTCAAAAACCCAGGTTCTTTCTACAGTTCTGTACTTTCCCTATTTCTCTCCCCCTCCTTAAAAAGAATGAAACAAAGGAAAAAAGAAAGGAAGGAAGAAGAGAGAAAGAACTCTGAAATGATAGAAATCCTACTCTCAGTTGATTAGAAACTTTTTCTTTAATTTTAATATTTTATAGAAAAATCTGCTTTTCTTTGAGGCCAGTGTTTGCCACTGGACACTCTCCAACCTTGGCACTGATTTCCTTCCAAACCCTATGGGCACCTTAGTCTCAGCTGCTGCTTTTGTTTGTTCTTCAATGTCTGCTTATTTTAATTGCCTTGGCCTCATCTCCATTCTCTTACAAGATGAAAATAAAGAATACAATGTGGAAGAATGTATATGTTCCAAAGGGCTTTAGTATTAGGTCAATGTTGTAATACCATTCCAAAAAGGAACTCACTACTAAAAATTCAGATTTTTATTTTTAACCCCCAATAGTTTAAAAACTATTTCAGAATTCCTTCCCCTTCCATAGTTCTTTCTAAAGAAGAACAAAACAAATAGAAATACTATGAAACAAAAACAAAATTGAGTAATGAAAATATGAATGATTATGGAATATACAGAGTAAAATGTGTGGCATTTATGTAATGTATTAAAAACTCAAATTTGTTTTTTAATCTCAAATTGTTTAAAAATGATTATACAACTTACCCCCGCCCCCCACTTAAGGCTTTCAAAGGAAACACAAACCAAGTAGAAATACAATGAAACCAACAAATATGTAAGTATGAAAATATGAATGATTGGCACTATGGTATATACATGTAAACCAGGAGAATTAAATGTATAAAAGAGGATAAGCTGTGTACTTGAACACAAAGAATATCATTCAAGTACCATAGAAAAAAAGTACCAAGCCTACTGGCATTCAGAGGAGGAAAATGTTATATCCTACTGCAGGTATCAAAGTTATACTTTAAATAAGAATAGAAATTGAGCAAGTAGAACTTGGAAAGATGGGTACAAGTAACAGCAAATATAAAAAGAAGGAGATAAAAAAAAGTTTCAGATGCATTATTATAGCATAAATCAAAGCTGGAAAGCTAGGTTGGGATCAAATAATGAAAATATTTTGTGTGCTGGAAGAATGGTTTTTGGACATACTTTGTTAAGAGATAGTAAATCATTGAAAGTTCTTGAGTAAATGAATGTCATAATCAGAAGTTTGCCTTAAGAAAATTAGCATAATGTGAAGAAATTAAATTTGGAAGGAAAAACTCTTTAATGGATTAGCCTGTTTGGGAGGAATCATTTGATTAAAAAATAACTTTAAAAATGAAGATTAGTGCACTCAACTGACAATAAAGGGAGTCAAGAGCTTCTTGAGGTAGCTTCTTGTGGGAAACCTAAAATGGAGAAAACACTAAGTAATAGGTATTTTTAAAACTAGATTAAAATGGAAATTGGGAAACAAATGAAGAAAACAGTAACATATCGAGTATGGGGAATTTTGCTGTATGTAATATTAGAAACATTTTTGTATATAATATGGACACTTTCATTTGAAATTTAAGTTCTAATCCTTTGTTTTAATCTTATGTGTGTGTGTGTGTGTGTGTGTGTGTGTGTGTGTGTGTGTGTGTGGCAGGGAGGGAGGTTCCACTTCAACCGTCATCTACATTTGATCATTCAGGGTATTTTGTCTCTATGACATTGGGAAACTCTAGTTAGGATAGGAGGCCCTTACATAAGTTTGAAGGGAATGCTAGTTATTCCTATCCTTTCCTTTGAATAGGTGTTATAGTCTGGAATTGGCCAATCAAGAGGATTCCTATAAAGTGAGCAAGTCTGTACACATAAAAATGGATTCTTGCTTTTAAATCTTTGTAAATGGATTGGAAAAGGAAAAGACTGGAGGCAATGATGCCAGTGAAAAAAGCTATGGAAACATCTAAGTAAGAAGAAAGAAAAGAAGATATTCTTTAAATATGCATCTCTAAATGATTTTATAGCTTTTACTTTGAATCAAGTATTTTAAGACACTTTACAGTTGTTAACAAAGAGCACATTCACAACTTATAAACACCTCTTCAAGGAACTTAACAAGTAAGTACTCCAATCTTTGCAGACTGTGGGGAAAAAGAATTGGGAACTCAGAAGACCTGGTTTCTAGTATCATCCCTAGTAACTACTAGCTGGTTGACCTTAGGGAAATTACCTAGCTTATTAGAACTACTATTTAAATTTCTATTATGAGACTAACAATTTCTGTCCTATTTAGCTCATAGCGATGTTATGAAGCTCTGACTAATTCATTTAGTTAATAAATGTTTATTAGGTGCCCTCTATGTATAAGCAACTATTAGATATTCAATTTTGCATCTGCTGTTCTGCCTGGTTTTAACTCTCCAGAACAAGATGGGGTATTCCTTAGTGTCCCATCCTCTCTGCCCCTATTGATTTCCTGCCTTCTTTTGTGTGTTTTCTCCTCCCATTTGGTTGTAACCTCCTTGAGGGGAGGGACTTTCTTTTTATTAATTGTATCCCCAGATTTAGCACAATCTGGCACATAGTAAGTCCTTTATAATGTTTATTGGATTGGGCACTAAGGAAGATAGGAAGTTGACCTAAGACACCATGAGAATCCTAATCACTCCTATTTTAGAGTATTTTAACTGTCTTCCTTGCAGAACCCTGTGACCACTCTAAATGAAGAAACTGAGAAACTATAAAGTTTATTAATTTGCCTTCTTATTACAGGGTAGTGTCTGGAGTAGGATTGCACCTATAGTAGATTCCCTGAATCCACCCCATCTTCCATTATGTCATGTAGCTTTCATAGAACATAAAGTCTAACAGATAACTATAATATCCTAGATTACACAATAAGTACATTAGAGATATCAAATTACATGCATCAAAATAATTCTGTAAACTAAGGTACCATACACATATGAAGGAAGATTACCATTCTTGGTTCTGTAGAGAAGTTGAGGCATTAAAGGATGTCTTGCATAAGATCCATGGAATCCTGAGATAAAGCAATCTCCTCAGTATTTTTAAAGATTAAAAACACATAAAAAGTTAATCTAATTGTTTATTCATCTGCATAACACCACCTAAATCACCAGAATTTTCTCCCTCTGAATGCTGCCTTTTGTCAGAATGTAACTAGCTCACTTACATTAGGTTTCACAAAGTGAAAATGGTAAAAGCTCAACAAGTCAACAGTCAGGAAAACAGATTTTAAATAAACTTCACTGGTGACTTCTCCTTACTAACAAAAGTCAGATGGTAAGAAATCAGTGTGCTTTTTATTAACGATAATAAATTAATTATTTACGGCATCTCATTAAACATTCCATTTATACATAAGCCTCTGGTGTGCAGAGTGGTTTTTAATTTTAATTTTTATTTATTTTTGCTTCAGTATACATTCAGTAGCACATCTGCTCTGGGACTTTCTTACAGATGTCTCTCTGCTGGCCTGTTCTCAAAATGGAAGCCATCCCACTTTGACAGAACAATCATGAGGGAATGAGAAGCGCTATACCACCACCCCTCTTCCCATGTGCAGTTAGATATAAAGAAGATGAGAATTAATATTTTGAATCTGGATTTTGTAGAGTGTGTCAGTGAAGTTTGTGAACAAATATAAGAACATATTACACTCACCTCTGAGTGACTGCCATCCTCTGATTTATGAAGAAGTTAAGTCCTTATTACCACCAGGAGAGGATGCTTTTTTTTGCTTCTAATTATTCTATTGAGTAAACTACTTGCAGATTTAAGTATCATGGATTTTGTTGTAGAAAGGTAAGACAAACACAATTTAATTGAATTCAACCAGCATCTAATAAGTATCAACTGATACTAAGTTTATAGACCACACAGTCCCTATCCTCAAGTAACTTGTCCCAAGGCCATATAATTAGTAATAGAGATAAATTATAGCACATACGTATAGAACATTTTCAAGTTAGCATCTATGTAATGCACTTTAAGTTTACACATGTTATTTCATTTGATCTTCACAAAGGCCCTGTGAGGAGAATGTTATCATTTTACCCTTTTAATGGATGGAGAACCCAAAGCTGAAAGAAGGCAAGTGACTTGCCTAGAGCCACACAGTTAATAAGTCTCAGGCAGGATTTAATCTCAGATTTTCCTGCCTCTTAGTTCAGAGCTCTGTGCAATATAATTCCCCAAGTCCTTTACTTTTGATCCTCCCAACAGTGAGGTACATAACATACTAACAGCATACCATTTAAAAGTGCTCTCCTAAACCTAATCATATGAAATGCACTATTATTCTTATTTTACAAATGGGTAAACTGAGATTCATAGAGGTCAAATGACCTTAATATCAAAAAATCTATAAGTAGTGGGGGTGGGAATTGAACCTAGGACTTCTATTAGTTTAGTGTTTGTTCCATGCTATAATTTTGCCTCCTTAAAATATGTTGAGTACCAAAAGAATACAAAGGTGTGCTTCAAAAATCGATACTCTTGGGAGGAAGATCCAAGGTAGTGGAGTAAGGGCCCCAGCCCAGCTGAATTCTCCCAATTTTCACCTCCAAACAACTTTAGAAGAACCCCTCAGATCAAATTTTGAAGTGGCAGAACCAAATGTTGGAGTGAGACATTTTTCTAATCTAAGACAATTTAGGAGGTTAGAAAAAGAGTTCTGTGATACTAGGATGGGAGCTATCCCAAGGAGCGGCAGAAGCACCAGTGATAAAACTTGGGGGTGACTATGACAGCAGCAGGAACAGAAGCTTTGGGAGCTCTCAGTTCAGAGGCTGTAAGGGGTTGGACAACTGGTCAGAAAGAGATTACAGGGAACCCATTGCTGACACTTGGGGCAACAGTGGTTTTTAATTTTAATTTTTATTTAATGATGATCAGAAACTCTAGTGCTCATATATAGTTCTGGATTGGAGTTCCAAAGTGGCAAGGACCTTCTGTGGTCAGTCACAAGGGAGTAGGAGCCCTGGTCACAGTTCCAAGGCAGAGAGGAGCACTATATCACTATAGAAGGTGAGATTTTACCTGGGACTTGAAGGAAGCTAGGGAAACCAGGAGATAAAATTTTAGGTGAGACTTGTAGGAAGTGAGGAAAACAAGGATGTTTACAACAAGAGGGAGATAATTCCAGGACTGAGGACAATCAGTGAAAATGTTCAGAATTCAGATATGGAGGATCTTGTATGAGGACCATCAACAAGGCCAATTTCATTGGATTGAAGAGTACATGGGAAGTTGATGGGCCAAGATGGCAGATTAGATGCAGCAACTCAATGGGGCTCTTTCAATATTTTCCTCCAAACAAACAACTTTAAAATAATGTCTCAAATAAAAATTTGAAGTGATAAAGTCAAGTAAAGATAAGGGTGAGATATTTTCCAGTCTTAGAAAACTTAGGAGGTCAGCACAAAACATTTTTGACATTGGGATGGAGGCCTATCAAGAGCGCACAGGGGGTAACAACAGTGGCCCTGGCAGTAGCGGGTGCTTCAGGAACTCTCAGCTCAGAGATTTAAGGGGGTAAGACAACTGGTCAGAAAGATATTACTAGGAACCATTCACTAGCCCTGGGTACAGCTGGCATGGGTTGGCAACTCTATTGCCCATACACAGTACTGAGTAACAATTGCGGGGTAGAGAAGAGTGCTGCTGGTGTGTCATGAGGGAATATGTGCCCTGGTCACAGTACCAAAGCAGAAAGGAACACTGGTACTTGTGGATGCAGGATACCAGGGACCTTCCTCAGTGTGATCAGTGTGCAGACCCCGAGAGAAGTGACCATACCTCTCCCAGGATCACACCACCTTGGAAGTACCAAAAACTTACAGACCTCTGAGATTGACTCTAACAATGGCAGTACAAAAAGTATAAAGCTTGGGAGAGTGCTTCTCCACACCCGAGGTGAGCAGAACCCAATGTTAACATAAAAATCAAAGTCAAGAAACAGGCTGGAAAAAATGAGCAAACAACAAAAACAGAATTTGACCACAAGTGGTTACCACAGTAGCAGGAAGACCAAGAAATAAACTCAAAAGACAACAACAATGTGAAAATAACTACAATACAAAGCCTCAAAGAAAAATGTTAATTGGACCCGAGTCAAACATGAGTTCCTGAAAGAATTAAAGAGATAAGAGCAGTAGAGGAAAACTGCCTTGATATCTTACATATAGAAGGTAAATTAGAAATTGAGAGAATCCACTGATTCCATCTATCCAAGCAAATCCCCAAATCAAAACTCCCAGGAACATTATAGCTAAATTCCAAAGCTCTCAGGTCCAGGGAAAAAATATCAAAAACAGCCAGAAAGAAGCAATTCAAATATGGAGCCACAGTCAGGAACACATAATACTTAGCATCTTCCATGTTAAAGTAGCAGAGGGTTTGGAATGTGATGTTCCAGAAGGAGCTAGGATTCAAACCAAGAATAATCTACCCAGGAAAACTGAGTATAATCATCCAGGGGGAAAAATTGACATTTAATGAAAAGGAGGACTTTCAAGCATTCCTGATGAAAAGACCACAACTGAATATAAAATTTGACATTCAGACAAAAGACTGGAGAAGTCTAAAAAGGTAAACATGAAAGAGTGCCTATAAGAGACTCAATATAGTTAAACTGTTTACATTCCTATAAGGGAAGATGATACATGAAATTCCTAAGAACTTTATTATTATTAGGGTAGTGAAAAGGAGTCTAAACAGAATGAGAGGATGAAGCTCAGTTGATTATGTTGAAATGATCTCCACACACTCACAAAATGCAGGGGTGATAAAAGAAGGATGCATTAAGAGAAGGGGTTGAATGGGGAAATTTTTCTCATGTAAAAGAGGTTTGCAAGAAATAACTTTTATAGTGAAGGGGAGAATGGTGGGGTGGTGGGCAATGCTTGAACTTTACTCTTATTGGAATTGATTCAAAGAGGGAAGAATACATATACACATATGAATATATACACATATATTCATAAGTGTGTATATATGTATATAAGTACATACACACATTTATGTAGCTATATATATATGTATCTATGTATATATTCCCTCTTTGAATATATACACACATTTGGATATAGAAATCTATCTTACCCAATAGGGAAATAAGAAGGGAAGAAGATAAGAGATATGGGGGATGGTAATAAAATGGAAGGTGGATTTAGGGAGGCAAAGGTCAGAAGCAAAACAGACTTTTAAGAAAGAACTTCATAAAGGGAGAGAGAGAAGGATAAATAAAAGAAAACAGGATGGATGGAAATATATATTTAGTAATCATAACTATGAAAGGGATGAGCTAGACGACAGCAGAATGGATTAGAAACTAGAATCCAACAATATGTTGCTTACAGGAGACATACTGCAAAAAGAAAGACACACATAGTTAAAAAAAGGGCTGGAAAAGAATCTGTTATGCTTCAGCTGAAGTGAAATAGGCAGGGGTAGCAGTCATGATCTCAGACAAAGTAAAAGCAAAAATAGACCTAATTAAAAAGGATAAGGACAGAAACTACATTTTGCTGAAAGGCACCATAGACAACAAAGTAATATAATTTTTCCCGCGGTTTCTGGAACAAAAGACTCATTTCTCAAATATGTAGGAAACTGAGTAAAATTTATAAAAAAAACCAAAACAAAACAAAAAAACAAAACCATTCCCCAACTGATAAATGGTCAAAGAATATGAACAGGCAGTTTTCAGAAGATAAAATCAAAATTATATTCATAAAAAATGCTCTCAATCATTACTAATTAGAGAAACACAAATTATTGTTGTTTGTCCTTCTCAAAGAAGACCTTTGACATCATGAGGGTGATGTATTGACTTGCACGTGAATTAGATATGATTGGGACAGAACTGTCACTTTGTTCTCCAGAGTCATCAAAGTCCAGTGGCAAGACAGAGGTCAGAACAACTGTCAATGGCCCAGGTGCAGTGGGTGACTTTGGCCTTTCTAAATTAAGGTGTTTCCCAGGTCTGTTTGTCTGAGGCCATGCCCATTCAAAGACAAGGGCTGGGTAAGAGTTGAGACAAAAGATGGCTCATTTTACCCTCACAAAGATATCAGTCTCTGAGCTTCTGGCCAGAACAGAAAACTTGCTATTTACTCTCATATTAAGCCATTAAACCTAAACAATGAGCTACAGAGGCTTGGGTTGGGCTATTATTGGCCATTCAGTGAAAACCATAATGATTTAGGTTTTAAGGTGAAGCCAAGCAGCCACATTTAAAACATAATGGGCTTTTAAAAACCTGTCTTTTCAGAACTATATTTCAAGAAATCAAAAAGGAAAGCCAAGCAGGACAAAAAAAAAATAAATTGTCCAAGTTTTTTTAAGGTAGTAAAAGAAAACATAAATAATGAATAGCAGCATTCCCCAAATTTGGATCAAATTGGCAGGTTCAGTCCCCAGAGTGCAATGACTACTACTCTCAGATAACATGATAAAGCCAGTTAACACAAAACATTTTCCTAAGAACCTAGTTTACTCCTTTCCATAAATATAGACTCCATGAAGGAATAAACTTAAACTTAGAGCAACATTTAGGCACACATTTAAGGAATATGCACAACAAGATTTAACTCACAACACCTCCTCTGGAAGTCCTTCTTTCTGCATAGAGATTTCATGCAGAAGAATTATTGTTTGCATTGTCCATCCTTCATTCTTGAACAGGACCAGTGACATCACAAGAGTGATGTCTTGACTTGTACGTAAATTAGATATGAGTGGGGCCAAGATTCACAAACTTATCAGCCTCCTCTCTAGAGTCATCAAAACCCTCCAAAATCATCAAAACCCAGTAACAATACAAAGATCAAGACAACTGGTGATGGCCCAGAATGCCAAAATGCAAATTAAAATAACTCCGAAGTACCACCTCATATATTTCAGAAATAAACAATACTAGAGGGGATGAGGAAAAAAATAGATACACCAATAAACTGTTGGAGGAGTTGTGAACTGGTTTAACTATGCTGGAGAACAATTTGGAGCTATGTCCAAGGAACTGTAAATCTGCATATTCTTTGACTCATCTATTATTACTCATCCACTGCTAGGTCTGTACCCCAAGGATATCAAAGAAAAAGGAAATGGGCCTATATGTAGAAACATCTTTATAGCAACTTTTTCATTGTGGCAAAGAACTGGAAATTGAAGGAATGGCTAAATATGTTGTGTCATATGATTGTAATGAAGTACTGCCTTGCTATGGGAAATGATGAGGGGAGTGTTTTGGGGGAAAAAAATCAAATGTGTCAAGACCTAAAGTGGAGTGAGAAGAACCAGGAGATCATTGTGCATAGTAACAGCAACGTTGTAATGATGACCAACTATGAAAGACTTGGCTGCTCTGATAAATACAATGATCCAAGAAAATTCCAAACTAATCATGATGAAAAACTGCTATCCACCTCCAGAGAGAGAATTTATGATCTCTGAGTGCAAATTGAAGTATAATTTTATCTTTACTTTTTTAAATTTTTTGTCTGTTTATGAGATGGCTAATATGGAAATCCGTTTTGTGTGATTTCACATACATAACTAATTTACATCATTTCCTTGCCTTCTCAGTTGATGGAACAAGGCTGGGAGGGAAGGAGAGAATTTGGATCTCAAAATTTAAAAAGAAAAAAAAAAGGCAAAAATAAATAATAAATTGGAGAGACAGAGATAGAGACCTAGATATATGGAGACAGAGACCTAGACAGAGAGAAGGTGAAGGGGCAGGAGAGAGGGAGAGCGAGAGAGGGAGAGAGAGGGAGAGAGAGAGAGAGAGAGAGAGAGAGAGAGAGAGAGAGAGAGAGAGAGAGAGGGAGAGAACTGCATTTCTTAGGAATATAATGGGTTAAGACATTAAAAAAGATGTTTTGCTTTGTTTTATTTTAGGGAAATAGTGGACAGGGAATTCTCATTGTAGAATCAGTTTCATTAAAATTTCTATCTCACCAAAATAACTGGCCTCAAATTTCTTTTCCTAACAACATATCATGATGTTGTTCTCCACCCACCTCCACCTCCCTTTTGACTTTCCTTCCTGGAAATGCTCATTAGAGTCAAGGGCACTGAGGTGGAATGTTGGACCACAATCCTAATGTGTTCCAGGCAGGAACTAGGTTATTATTAATGATGACTCTCTGGAATTAGGGGATTATTACAGCTGGTGACAAGCTTTGCACTTGACCTTCATTTTTTTTCTCCTGAAAGTATTTTTGGGTTGATTTGGTCTTCCAAAGTATTGCCCTTCCAACATTTCCCTGGACTTTATTTTTGCTTGTGGCCATCAAGAGTTGTTGCTTTTGAATCTCTCTTTGTGGCCTTCCATGTGAAGCTAGATGAGTTTTAAAACGGAAACATAAGTTTTATGGTATTTTCCAGCAAAATGCATCTAGAGCCAAATTATTGATAACAGAAATCCAGTAAGTGAAATGATTAAATAGTGAACTTCTTTTAAAAGGTCCAAAGAAATACTTCGTTTACTCGTACTTTCCATCTCTTGTTTGGTGCAGCATCTCCCCTGAGAGAAGGCTGCCAGGTACAAGGTCTACTGTCTCCCCTGTACCTCAAAGTAATCCCTTCCATCTCTGCCAACCCAATCCAACTTTTACCTTCTACTTCTATCCCAGGCCCTAACTGGAATGTAGAGAACTTCTGACAAAAAGATGAGCAATCCTCACTTTGACTTCAGGCCTCCCATGTCCTTCTGTGCCTGTCCTTTGAGAGAAGACTGGTGCCCTCCACTGAGGGATGAATATTCTCATGCCTGGTCATACACTTCATATTCCAGTGATTCTGAACCCTTATTGACCGATATTAAAACACCATTCCACACCCCACCACTACTTGTTTCCTCATTTAACCCCATTAACCCTCTCACTCCAAAGTTTCAATCTAAATCCACCCAGGCCTTCCAATGTACCCATTGGAATGTTTGTCCCATATACAACAAATTTTCCTACATTTTAAGACTTTTCTTCTCCCCCTCCTTCTATCTACTAATTCTTACTGAACCCTGGCTTCGCCAATGACATAGCCTCCCTAGCCACCCTTTCCAGTACAATTGGTACCTTCACTCCTTAGCTTGCCAGTTGAGTCAGGGACATTAGAACACTCCTTGCTCACAACTGCCACTTCCACATTCTCACTGGTCTTCTATTACCCAGTAACATCTCTCCCTTTGGGGTCCATGCTATTCATATCTATCACCCAATCAAAATCCTAATAGCTGTTATCTATAGCACCCTGGGTCACTTCCTGTTCCTTCCTCCATGAGTTCAATACTTAGCTCAGATTTTTTGTCTCTTCCCCAACTCCTGCTTTCATGTTTTGGGATTTCAACATATATGCTGACTCTCCAGCAAATACCCTAACCACTCTGTTCTACAAGCTACTCATGTTCCATGAGGTATGACTCTACTCTAACTCAGTCACAGAGTCATATCTTTGAACTTGCTATTGTTGAGGGCTGGAGGAGATGAGGTCCAGAAACACTAAGACTGGAGTTCCCAGATGGGGTCATTGAGAGGGAGTGCCCTCAAAGACCTGAGTACTGGAGAGAGTCAGGGCCATCTGGAATGAATTCACGATCTCAAACATTCTTCAAGTCAAGGTGGCAAAGATCTATTATGCTTTACAGAAGTCAAGAGCTCTTAGGGAACCTTCAACCTTACAGGGCTACAGGGAAAGTTTAAATACAAGATTTGGGGGTGAAACCTGTCAATTCGGTGTTTTGAGGTGGTTAAGGGGTCGTCACTTCTTAAAGGAACATGCACTATTTGTATCTACTGCACAGGTATCTTACCCAGAGTTCACTGGGAAATAGCCCAAGGCAGGGCTACCTGGGGGTGTGGTTTTGACTGCAAAACATTGCTAAGTCAACCAATGGTCAGGAATGGCTGGAGATATCCAGGTTGCTTCCATCAAATGTCTTGTTAGACA
This sequence comes from Trichosurus vulpecula, assembly GCF_011100635.1. Lineage (NCBI taxonomy): Eukaryota > Metazoa > Chordata > Mammalia > Diprotodontia > Phalangeridae > Trichosurus > Trichosurus vulpecula. Next base: position 206,796,642 of record NC_050573.1, read on the forward strand.
AGATGAATGTAAGGGAGTATACATTTGACTATGTTTAGGATACATATCAGGAAGGTCAGTAAGTAGTAAATATTGTTATGTCCCAGTGCACAGCCAGTTAGCAATACACAAGGAGTCCAAACTAATAAATTCTATAGGTTCAGCTGACCACAGTATCAGGAGGAGAGATAAGTGTTCTGCTAAGGTATGCTGCCCTTGAACTGGAGAGAAACTTCTAGGGCCAATGCTTTGAAGCTAGGGAGAGATATGATTTTAGAACTGGGGTCCAGGCACAGGCACCCAAGCAGAGGCTACAGAGAAACATGATGTTAAAATTTGGGTCCAAGCACAAGCACCCCATAATTATCACTCACAAATATGCTACACTTTTGTTCAAGCATTCCAAAATCCCTTTATCCTTTTGTCTTCCCTTATAAAATCCTATTCTTCATCTGCACCATGACCTCTAATCCATTGTTTCTTTAATTCTTTCCCAGACCATCCCCCTCTCTACACTAGTCATTCTCTTCTCCACTCCTCACGCTGACCCTTTGCTGAATGAACTAAACTCTATCCCCCTTATCATATCACCAATTATGCCCACCCAAGCCTCTTCCTTGGATCATGGCTACCATTTCTTACCTTCAGACTTACACACATACTGCCAAACAAAAGTTGAGAAAATCATGTGACTGTTCTGATTGGGTCTGCTACAAATTTGTTACACAACCCAACTGGGCCCTCACTGCCACTAGAAATATCTACTATACCTTCCTTATAAACTCACTCACCCACTCTACACAGAGGCTTTTACAAAACCTTTCATTCTTACTCAAAACTCCCAGGGTCCTCCTTCCTCTACTCTCTCAGCTGAAAATCTTGTCTCATATTTTACAGAAAATTTGAAACCATTCACCATGAATTCCTTCTTTTCCCCTTTCCCTTAGATCCTATCATTCAAATGGATTCTGCTACTTTCTCCTCCTTCACACCATCCCATCAGATGAAATAGCTTTACTCTCTCTCTACTTATTCAAGTGATTCCATTCTATCCTCTCTTCTCCAACAGATTGTACCCTCTGCATCTCCACTTTTTTACCTATTTTTAATTTATGCCTGTCTTCTGGCTCATTTCCTACTGCCTACAAACATGCTAATATCACCCCCACCCTCAAAAAACTCTCATTTGATCCTTCCATCCTGGCTAACTATTATCTGATATGTCTTCTGTCCTTTGTAGCAAAACTTTTCAAAAGGCTAACTTTTCTTTCATTCTCTTCTTAACCCTTTAGAATCCAGCTTCCAAACTTAAGATTACTTTGAAACTGCTCTCTCTATAGTTACTAATAATATCTTAATTGATAAATACAATAGCCTTTTCTTAATGCTCATTCTTGCCCTCTCTGCAGCCTTTGATACTGTTGATTGTTCTCTCTTCCTTGATACTTCCTTCTCTCTAGTTTTTTAGAACATCTCTTTCTCCTGGTTTCCTTCTTCCTTATCTGACTTCTCCTTTTCTATCTCTTCTCCTGGATCTTCCTCCAGATCATTCACTGAAACCATGGGTAACCCTCAGGGTTCTGTCCTGCGTCCTTTTCTCTTTTCCCTCTATACTGCTTTACTTGGTGATCTCAACTCCTGTAGATTTGAATTACCATCTCTATGCTGATGATTCTTAAATCTATCTCTCCTGCCCCAAACTCTATGCTGATATCCAGGCTTGCTTCTACCACTGCCTCTCAGATACCTTAGACTATATGTCCAGTTGATAATGTCCAAAACTAAACTCATTATTTTTCCCACTAAATCTTCCCCTACTCTTACTTTCTATAATATTTATGATAATAATAATTATTAGAGAGAAGTACTATCTTCCCAGTCCATCAGGCACACAATCTAGAGGTTATCCTGGTTTCTTCAGTATATCTCACCTTCCACCTTAATATTCAATCTATTGCCAAGGCCTCTAGATTTTACTTTTGCAACATCTCTTATATTTACCCCCTTCTGTCCTCTGACACTGCCATCCTTTTAATATAGGTCCCCTTTACCTCATGCCTAGGCTATTATGATAGCCTGATGGTGGAAATACCTGCCTCAAGTCTTTAGACAATCCAGTCCATTCTTCATTCATCTACTAACTCAATTTTCCTAAAGGTTAAGTAGGCCCATACACCTTCCCCCTCAAAAAATAAAGTAATCCCCTCCTAAATTTACAGTTTTCTTATACCTTCCTACCTAACATGCATTTTTGATCCAATGACACTGGACTTTCGGGTGTTCCATGAATAAACAGTCCATTTCTTGGCTCTGGGTATTTTCTCTGACTATTCCCATTGCTTGGAACAATCTTCCTCTTCCACTTGACTGTTGAACTTCCTAGCTGCCCTTTAGTCGCAACTAAAATCCCACCTTCTAAATGAAAGTTTCGATAACACCCTTCAATTCCAGGGCCTTATCTTATTTTTATTCTGTTTATCCTTTATGTAGTTTTGTTTATATGTATTTGTTTGCATGTTGGCGCTGGTACTATATTGTAAGCTCCTTGAGTGCAAGGACTATCTTTTTGCCTCTCTCCAGTGCTTAGAAAAGTGTCTGACACATAATAGGTGCTTAACAAATGTTTATTGATCAATTAGATTGAACCAAACCAGGCTTGAATGAGCACCTACTGTGTATAGTATAAGGGCTTGCTAGTAAAAGGATAGCTGTTAGGTGGTAGAGGGAGCATTTCATAAAATGCCTTCCTATCCTCATACAGCTTAAAGTCTAGCAGAAGAATAATTCACACAAACATAATTATAATGCACAAAAATTCATGATACATACATTTGAAAGCAATAAAACAAGGGGTTATATGAGATCTGAGGTTGAAGTAAGGGCCCAAGTGGTTAGGGAAGGATTAATGGAATAGGTGATATTTACACTAGGCTTTAAAACAAGTAGATGTTGTTGTTGTTGGTTGTCCTTCTTTCTAGAAGAGGACCATGACATCAGGGAGGTGATGCCATGATATGCAAGTGAATTCGATTTAAGTGAGGGAGGGCTATGCAAAGCCATCAGTCTCACTCTCTCCTCTGGAGCTATCTGGGTCCAGAAGAGAAAAGGAGGATGCCTTTTCTTCCTCATATCTAAAGTGAGGTGAATGATGATAATGATGATGATGATACTTAATATGTTGCACAGCATAGCTATGGGAAAGCACATTTTCAACCATGGTATACTATGTATGAGTTGTTATTCTTATAGGGAAAAAGGAAAGGCAGAAACAGTTGCTAAAAGGTTATTTCATTCATCTAGGCATGCAGTAATGAAGACATGGAGGAGGCAGTAGTATACACACATATACATATATACATATACATTATATATACATATATGTGTATATACATATATACACAGAGAGAAGGAAGAGAGAGAGAGAGAGAGAGAGAGAGAGAAAGTTGTTGAGTAGTTTTTAGTCATGTCTGACTCTGTAACCCCTTTTGGATTTTTCTTGGCAAAGATACTTAAGTAGTTTACTTTTTCCTTCTCCAGCTCATTTTATTGGTGAGGAAACTGAGGCAAACAGGGTTAAGTGAATTGCCCAGGGTTACACTGCTAGTAAGTAAGGTGAGATTCAGACTCAGGAAGATTACTCTTGTAAACCCAGGCCTGGCACTCTATCTCACTGTGCCACCCAGCTGCCTCTGTGTGTGTGTATACACCCATATATATGTGAATGTGTATGCGCGCGTGTGTGTGTGTGTGTGTATGTGTGATGTGATGTCAGGGAATGAGATGTTGACCAGATAGTATCAACAGAATTTTGAAAGTGAATGTACCATTAATTAAAAGGAAGAAAATACCAAGGTTTTAAACAAGGGTTATAGTGCTACACGATGAACAGTAAAGCCACTGATAAAAATAATGAACTTAGAAGAAGGGCTAGATTTATAAGGAAAGTTAAGATTGATCTAAGTTTAAATGTGTTCCACTTGAATATTCTCTATGAAGCAAATGTAATGATAAAAATATCAGTTTGATTTAATGAAAAGAGTACTGAATTGGCACGAGACAATTTAGATTCTAATTCAGCTCTACAAAGACAAATCACCACCTCTGTGGGCTCCAGTTTCCATATCTGTTACTTGAGGAAATAAGACAAGATGACATCATAGATTCTTTCTAGCTCAAAATATCAGCTAGAAATTGACTTGGGGACAACAGAAGTCTTTATGAGTAGATTACACTTTCTTTGGCTTCTTTTTTTTAAATTTAGTATTCTATTTTAATTCCTTTGGTTTTGTTTTATTGCTTTTTGATGTCTCATAGAATCATCAACTTCCACTTGCCCAATTCCAATTTTTAAGGAGTTATTTTCTCCAGTGAAGTTTTGTACCTCCTTTTATATTTGGTCAGTTCTGTTTTTAATAATTACTTTTCTTCAAAAATTTTTGTGTATCTTTTTTCCATTTGGCAAATTCTGCTTTTCAAAGCACTCTTCTTTTTATTGGATTTTTGTACCTCTTTTACCATATGACTTACTCTGTTTTTTAAAGTGTTATTTTCTTCGGCATTCCTTTGTGCCTCCTTTACCAAGCTGTTGATTTGTTTTTCATTATTTTCTTGCATCACTCTCATTTCTCCTCCTAATTTTTCCTCTACCTCTCTTACTTGATTTTTAAAATCTTTTTTGAGCTCTTCCATGTCCTGAGACCAATTCATATTTTCCTTTGAGGCTTTGGATGTAGGAGTTTTGACTCTGCTGTTTTCTTCTGGATGCGTGTTTTGATCTTGCTTGTCACCATAATAACTTTCTGTAGCCACAGGTTTTTCTGTTGTTTGATCTTTTTTTCCAGCGCATTTATTGCTTTTTAACTCTGCTAAAGTAGGGCTCTGCTTCCAGGGTGGAGGGCACAGTGTCCTGAGCTTTGTGCAGCTGTTTTCAGAGATACTTCTAGTGACTTAAGTGTTATGATCTAAGAAGAGGTGTGTTTTCTTCTCTCCTGGTCTGTGCTCTAGTCTGTGAGCAATCAAAAGCATGCCTTTCTGCAATGGAACTGTGATTAGAGTCCCTGCTCCACTGTGGCTGCAAGCTCTGGTCTCCTAGTGCTTCTCCTCTCCCTCAGACTGCTATCTAAGACTCCAATTCAGATCCCCATATGAGCAAAGCAAAAGTGCTTGCCACCAGTGCCATCACAGAGAGCACTGTAATCTCCTTCTGACCAGTTGTTGGTCCCCCTCACTGTCTGTGGGCTGAGAACTCTGGAAGCAGCAGCTATGGCTGCTGATTCAATCACTCCCAAGGCCTGTTCCCTGTTTGCCGGGGCCCGGGCTGTGCAATTGCAGACTGTGCTGAAGCAGCCTGTGTTGGACTTCACCCTCCTCCCATCTCATTGTGATAGACTTTTCTTGCAGACCCTCTCAGTTCTCATAGGCTGAAAAATTTTTTCACCCCATCCTTTTGTGGGTTCTGCAGCTCCAAAATTTTGGTTATGGCATTCGTTAAAGGTCTTTGTAGGGGTTTTGGGGAGAATTCATGGGTGTCCCTGCCTGTTCTCTACCATTTTGCCTCTGCCCCAATCTTTCTCTAGCTTCTAAGGCAGGTGAAACCACTAGAAGCAGGATAGAAAAGACAAAAATCACATAAATTACTGTAGCTTCATTGTCCTTTATGCTATTTAAGCCTATTTTTTTTCTTCCTTCCACATAAACTTTTGACAAGGCTGCTAGTTTAGCAGAGAGAAATACTTGTCTTTCTTTACCCTAAAGAAAGCAGGCAGAGATCATAAGATTATGAGGTCATAGATTGAGAACTAAGTGTGACCTCAGAAGCCATCTAATCTAACCCTTTTGTTTTGCAGATGAAGAAAGTAAATTCCAAAGAAGTTAAGAGACTTGCCCAAGCAAGGTACTCAGTGACAAGGTTAGGGTTTGAACTTTGCTATTCTGACTTCAAATCAAAGGTTCCACAAGGTTTGTTTTATTTGCCTACATAGGACAGATAAACCTGTCTTTTACCTTCTTCACCCTTCTCTCTCTCTTAATTGCCCAGTCCTATATATTCCAATGGACCAAACAACTTTGTTTCTCTCAGAGTACCTACTAGTGTGATCTATACCCAATAGATATTTAATAAATGTGTGTTGGAATGTTAAAATCATTAGTATGGTATTCTCAATAGAGTATTCAATCTATAACCAGGAAGGTTTAGATCTGTAATGGTAATTGAGGTGGGAGTTTTTTTTTGTTTTTTTTTTTACTATTTTCTCTTTTAGAATGCTAAAGTAATCAAGTGCCTCTGATTAAGTCTTGCTAGGTGCTAAGCCCCAGGCCCACAACCTTTTGCTGATTAGGCATGAAGCCTCTGGGTGCTAAGAAGGGTATATAAACTCAGAGGGTAGCTTTTGATTTGGGGCTCTCACTCATTGGAAGAATGTCATGTGATTTGACTGCACAAGGCCCTGGGCAGCCATTGTTAAGGAGCCTCTCCCTTTCCCCAGATGTTGGTGCTTCTCTTTTTGGTAACTATGTGTGTGATGTCTTGACCAGACAAAGCCTGTCTGTTGAATTGTAATTGTGTTATTTGCTCTGTTTATATTGTCTTTATTTGTAACTTCTGTTTGTATTTGCTCTGAAGTTCAGGGTGCTGGCTCTTCCTCCTGAACTAAGTGAATGATATATGTATGTTTGATTAAACTAAGATTGTTAACCCCTTAAAGTTGATTTCCTTAGCAAAGCAGATCAACAAACTTGTGTTGGCAGCCCTTCCATGTGCCATCATTGTTGGTCTTACACAGACACAGTAGCTGCCTGCCACATTGTTGTTACAAAATCCCTTCTCTGTTATTTAGTCATTGTGTGACTTTGGACAAGTCACTTAACCTTTGAGTTTCACTTTCCTCACATATGAAATAAGAATAATACTATCTTTAGTGAGATGTAGCAATAGAGACAGAGGTAGAGATTCCATAGAAGACAGATGGATGGCCTTGAAGTCAGGGGAATCCATAATCAAGTCCTATAATCTGACTCATACTTGTTGGGTAATCATGGTAACACTACTTAATCTCCTAGTGCCCCAGACAACCCTCTAAGTCTGTAAATTACAGACAAGTTTCCATTTTGTATTGGCAGAAGAAGTTTCCACCCTGGAATGTCCCCAAGTAGATGAAACCACAGGGGCCAAATAGCATATTTGTAGTGCCTATATAACATGTTCATTATAGGATCAAGAGGTAATAATATGCAAAATGTGTCACTGAACTTAAAGAAAAACATAAATGGTAGTAATCTCTCCTATATCCCCCTCCCCCATTATCATTGTCAGAACCGGGTACTTACAAAAATAGTCATTTTAAATTTACTTAGGAAAAATCATTTTAATTTCTTTTTCCATCATTCATCTTAGGGTGCTTAAATTTGACAATGGAAATTTCATCAAATAAATAAGTATTCAGTAAGGTGTATCAACAATGGGAGTAGCAGCTGCTGTGGGGGGATGTAAGACCAATAGCACCAGCACACAGGAGGGCTGCTAACACAGGTTCTTTGATCTGCTTTTCTAAGGAAAGCAACTTTAAGGGGTTAACAATCTTACTTTAATTAAACATACATACATAATTCACTTAGTTCTGGGGAAAGAGTCAGCACCCTGACCTTTTGGAGAAAATACAAACAGAAATTACAAACAGGAATCACAAGCAGGGAGAATAACAGAAACCAACAGACAGGCTTCTATCTGTTTGACCAAATCACAATACATAGTTACCAGAGAGAAAAGCAACAACATCTGGGTTTTCAAAGCTGGGGGGCTCCTTAATGGCTACCTAGAGTCTCTTCTGGTGAAATCACAGGAAAGCTCTTCCAATGAGTGAGCCCCAAACAAAATGCTAACCTCAGAGTTATGTATACACTTCTCCAGGATCAGAGTGCTTCATACCTCTCAAGGGCCTCACACCTCTCAAGGGTTTCACACCTCTGGTGACCTGATTAGCAAAAGGGTATGGGCCTTACTACAAAGGCACTTTGTTGCCTTAGTGCTAAGAAGCACTCCAAAAGGAAAAACAGCAAAAAGTCCCACTTTGCTTGCCATTACACAAGCTAAGGAGTGAGTTGGCATCTGTGTGTCAATTTGTCAGTAATTATTTTCCTACAATGAATATATGTCCTTAGTCATATTTATCTCATTAGACTCTACACAACTTTCAAATAATTCTCAATAAGGGAGTAAGTATAGACAGTGAAAATAAGGAAAGTAGTTAAAAATTAATAAAAAGAAATTATGTAGATAGAAAACTCTTAGTACATATTTTTTTCTTCCAACATCTCATATTTATTATCTGTCACCTTCCATGGGAAATGTCAAAAAACTCATTCAGATATTAGTTGAGTGACACATTAATCTCCATTTGGTCTCTGTCCTTCTTTAGAAGAATTATTTTTCTTCTTTTAATCTCAAAGTCTATCTCAATCTATTGCACAGTCCTTTCATAATTGAATAAGCATTAGTTACACATACCCAAAATTTGAGTAATGTGAACACAACTAGTTTTACACATATTAAAATTAAAAAAAAATCCATTGGAGTTATATCTAATGAAAAAAAAACAAACAAGATTTAAAAGGTCACAAGATTTGAATATAATACCATCTAGGCAAATCTGTAAAGTCAAATAAAATAGGATTGTACAATACTAGAATATAAATTCTATGAGAACAGAAATTATGTATTAATTGGTCAATGAATTATTTAAAAGCCTTTATTAAGCACTTAATTTGTGCCAGCACTGTGCTTATCTAACTTTCTCACTCAACACCTAGCACGCTTTTCAAGGAGCATAATAAATATTTATTGAGTTTAATTGGATTGAATTAAATTAACCATACATCTAAGGTTGGATATGGGATCAAGTCAGTATCTGTTGTGTGAGCTAAATATGATTGAAATCATTAGCTCAGCACTTGTCAAACAAAAGTGGTGCAAATTTCCCTGAAATATTACTTAGTTATTAACATACATATCCACAACAATTCCATACACATTAAATTTTTATTTACTGAACAACTTCTGCATGAAAAATACTACAATAAGTATATTATCATACATGTAATGGAAGATAGCTAAATCAAAGAATTTTAGGGCAAGACATTTTAGAGATCATGAAATCCAACCTCATTACTAAAAAAAAATTAAAAGAAAACATTTCTACTTCCATAATTTAAAAGGGCAAACTGAGGTTACTAACAGGAATCTCAGGTCCAGTATTCATTTAGGCTTATTAGACATGCTTCTAGAATTAAACCCAAGTGAAGTTAATATAACTTGTATATGGTTAAGTATTGGAATGTTATATAATTAATGATTGTGAAGCATTGAGAAAATAGTAATTGCTTATATCGGGTGGATAAAAGTGTTGCCTGCTCCATTTTTATGACCTCATAAGCTCTTCATTTCATAGTTGTAGTTGTGCTCATATAGCTTCTTTGGAATCATTCACTGATGGGCAATAACTTCTTGTCTCCAACTCCAATGATTTTACCTAATTATTTGATCTGGCTATAGATTATTTTTGAAAACAACTTTAAGAACTACCTCTGGCACTATCAATAAAATTGGCAACATTTAAACAAACTATTTTTCTCCTACCAAAAATCTTGAACACAGCACAAAATACCATAAATCTATTTGTTGCTATCAACCTTTTTTAGACTTTTCAAAGCACCCTGATCCAAAAGACAATTTATTTTTCATAAACCTGAGTTAATTTTGCTATCAGGGAAAATCTCTAGCATAGGTAAAAACTCACTTAGCAAGCAAGCAATTAAAAACAAAATGAAATAAAAATTCTATCACATGTACAAGCAACTTTAAAAACTTGCAATCAAAACATCAGCTTGTCTGAAAGGGGTGAGCAAATATATAGTGCCATCCACACAATTTATATCTTTCCATTCAGGGAGAACTGGAAGCATGAAAATTGAGGTAGGGTATTATGCGACCTTCATACAGCTTGTAGGACAAAAATATTTGCGTGTGTGTGTGTGCCTGTGTACACACACACACACACACACATATGCAGAAACATATATGCATATATAGTATATATGTATGTATCTAAAGAAACAGAATGACTAGATAGTAACGCCTGTGCTTCTATCTAATTTTCAGCTTTCATTGAAAAATAATTTAATCTAAAGGTCTTTCAGAAGATGGGAATTGGGCTGAGTAATACGGATACTCTGGGTAACTTGAAGCTAATTTAGACTATTGCTGTATGCCAACATTTCAGATGATTATAGCTCAAATGATTTGAATGACTAAGTTCCAAATTCAGACCTTCCGATCTTGTTACCACAAAATAAAATTTTCAATGAACTCTCCTCCAAAATGAGATGAAGGACATCTGGGAACCTGGCCTAGTGGCAATAAAATTACAGAGGGAAAGTACCAATGATATGCAAACCTGGTGAAAGCTTTCTGACCCCAGTAAGGGGAGGCTTTCACAGAAGCATCTGCTGCTGAGGTTTGTGATTTCTCCCTGCTGTGAGACTTGAGAAAGATGTTAAACAAACAAAGCAAAAGATAAACATGTACATCTTCCATTGGGGATGGATTGATGCCTTGAAAAGAAATGCAAATTTGGAATTGTGATAATGCTATTCTTATCAGTTTTTTTTTTCCCAACTTATTATCCCCCTAGAACTTTCCTTAACTTCTTACTCTGATGTTTCGTCATGCCATGGAGGTCATCCTGTATTCTCAAAGGCCCTCCCAGCAGAGTAAGAATAAACTTGGTTAAGGTTTGCCAAACTAGAAGGACTTCAAATATGGGCCTCCAGATGGATACTAAGAAATCTATTTGAAGAACAGCCTAGTTAGTGTGTCATTCTCTCCCCCAATAGGGTTGTTTATGGAATGGTAACTAAAGAATATTCTTCCTGTGACAAATTCAATTTGCTTTTTTGTTGAGCGTAGGGGTGTGGTGCAGAAGTACACATTGTTAAATCCACCCATCATTATGCTGTGCATGAAAGAAGGTAGTTTCTCTCACAGAAAGTCTAATGCTCACCTCTTTAGCGATGAGAGAAAAGTTGAGCGCCAGAAAGGAACTCCATGTTGGTAACCAGGAGAAATGGTCTAGGTATGTTTATGTTGACTATATGACTATGATGTAAGATAAGGGGACAGAAGATTCAACAGAAAGGAATTCTATTCTCCCAAACTCCATCCACCCTGAGGTGGCAGTAGAAAGTCCAATTCTCTCATCCCTAGCTTCAGCTCTGGTTGGCCACTACATGATGAACTTTTTTTATAAATCACAAAGTTTTCTACTAGGTTCTGCAATCAATGCTGAAATCATGGATTCTTGAAGTAGAAATCATAATACATACATCCTAGAGAGTTATTCAGTAGAAGATTGTAAACTTTATCCAAGGAAGCTTGATGATTGTTATAAAATTCATTTCAATGATAATAAAAGGAATTAAATGTAGGAACCCTAATATTATATAAAATCCTAGATAGACTCATGATATGGAGTCCTTGGGCAGTATTATGTGAAAATTTAATTGTATTATTAAGAATATTCAGTGTTAAATCACAACATCCAGGGCCTTCAGGGGGGAAAAATCCCTTTGGATGAACCCTGATTGACTAAGAAGCATATTATAGTAGATAATGTACTCTAGTTATATATCAATTGGAAAAGCACAAAAATGAGTATATATGAGTATGTTGGGAGTCTTAGGAATATAAACATGAAAAGATATATCTGTTTATATAGAAATTTTCACTTTCATATAAATGACTAAGAGAACTAAATTGAGATGGTAGAGGCAAAAAAAAATTTAATGTCTTTTTATCTGTCCTGCTTCACAAAAAAAAGAGTCACAGGAAGAACAGTTATAGAAACCAAAGGAGGGTCCATTTGGAACTTCTACAATGTTTCCAGCAAAACACAAGATAGATATTGCATTGCTAGTTCATAAAATTTTTAACTTTGAATTTGTATTGGAAACAGAAGATGAACCATGTAGTCTTTGGCTTGATATAAACTTTTACAATGAAATTAATAAAAATTAACAGAACACTTAGAGAAAGAAACTTATCCAGGTTCTGTTTGAGTAAAGTAAATTATAATAAAATAGGAGAAGAGTGTCATTTATTTCTTGATTTTAAGAAACATCCTTGAGCTGTTATGGCATCAGACTCCAGGATATTTCCAGGATATATATATATATATATATAGATATAGATATATAGATATATAGATATATGTGTATATACACATATGTATATATTGATAGATATATGTGTATGTACATATATGTATATTGTGTGCATATATGTATGTATATATACACATACACATGCATATACATACATAAACACACATACATGTTAAGACTTAACTGACCCAGAGAAAGAATATTGTCCATTTTCCCCAAATGCTTATTTGCTGTGACTAAGATTTAAGTTTACCACATCCTTACCCCTTATCCCTCAGGCATTATCCTTGTTTCTGTAATCTAGACTACACTGTCAAATTTCTCATAGGTGACAGGACAATTTCTATTAGTGCTATATTAGTTTCTTGTATAAAATTCTATTTAAATTTGAACATTGTGTGGCTTTGGTTCATAGGGTGGATCTTGCTGTATCTCTGAGCCACCAGACTGCCCATGGAATTGGGGACAGTTGCAGAGAGTATTCACTCATGCTGTTCCTCATTAACATATGTTCTTTTCCTCACACAGTTGCCATCCCATGTCATAGTGATGTTCTTTAGAAAAAGCTCCTTCCCTTTTCACTCTGAAAATTGGTAGGCCAGGAAAGTGACAACTCCAAGAGCAGCCATATATTTGACATTTCATTTTGATAAAAGAATAGCCAGTTTCTTAAAATATTTGGTTTGAGAAAGAAAAGATGGTTCCTGAGGGATGCTACATCTGGAATTAGTAGCCTGTTAGAGAACATCTAGTAACATTTCCTCATTTCACAGAGGAGGTACTGTGGCTAGTGAGGTTATTGCATCTAAGTGAGGTTAAATGACTTATGCACAGTAACACAAATAGCAAGCAAAATCGAAGACCCCCAACTAGGTCATAATTCATAAAACTTAAAAGTATAAGGACTGCCAGACATTATAGGTTATAGGTCAGAAAACTGAAGCATGAGTGAAACCAAAATGATAGTTTATCAGGAAGAACAGTTGAACTATATCTCACCATCTCTAAACAGATCTAAAAAACAAACTAGACAATGTCCTAATTGAAAATCCACAAAGAAAAATCAGTGAGCCAATTCTCTAGCCTAGGTTGGCATAGGGAGCCAGACAGGTCTGGAGAAAAGGAATAGAGAATTCTAGCCAAGAATGTCTTCCCAAAACATTCCAGCAGAGGAAGAAGTTGTGCCCCAGGACAAGAAGAGGTTCCAAATCCAGAAAAAAAAACATGGTCCAACCCTATATCATTAAGGCAGAATTCATGACTTCAAAGATAACCATGAATATGCCTGAATGGTCCAGAATCGCAGGATATAAGGAATTCTCTAAGTAGAAGGCAGAGGAGTTAAAGCATTTATTGAAACTCAAAAGTAGCAGGCCCATGGACCAGTGTCCCCAGTTTGACATCCTGGCAAGAACCTTCCAAGACCAGTATGCCCATCTCACAAAAGTGACCAGGAGGCCGCAGAAAAACATTCCCCCACCAGTGACAGGGCCCTCCAGTAAGAAGACCACCCACTGGCCTCAAGCCCCTGCTCAGCACTCCAGTCTCCACGAGGGGCAGTCCTGCTTTTTTGTAGTGCCTGCTGCTGCCGCAATCTGCAAGCTTCCTCTCTCCTTCAGCTCTTAACTGCTCTCACCAACTGCCTCTCCCACTGCCTCTTAGCTCTGCTTCAACTGTTCAGCAAGCTCCTCCCAACACACGCTTCCATTGGTTCCAGTTCTAGCCATTCCCCCCAGGAACCTGAGAACCCTGCCCCCGAAGCCCAGTGAATGGGCAGGAAAGATCTTCCCATTACTGATTGCCTTTACAAAGCTTTATGCAGTGTTAAAAAATACATATTTTGTTTATTTCATTAAGTATTTCCCAATTATGTATAAAATATTTTTGACATTTCATTTCTTTAAAAAAAATGCTGGTGGCAATTCTTTGCAAATTCTTTCCACCCTTCCCTCCATCCCTTAAGAAGTCCAACAATATCATATCAATTATACATGTGAAGTCATGCAAAACATATTTCCATTTTAGCCATGTTTCAAAACACACACTCAAAAACAAGAAAAGTAAAGAATTTTTTAAGTATGCTTTAATCTTTACTCAGTATTCATCAGTTCTCTCTTTGGATGTGGATAAAATTTTTCATCATGCATTTTTGGAATTCCCTTGGTTCATTGTCTTGATCAGTGTAGCTAAGTCTTTCATAATTATCATATAACATTACTGTTACTGTGCACAATATTCTGCTCACTTTACTTTGCATTACTTTATATTAGGGTTCTAAAGTTGTTGTTTTTCTGAAATCATCCTGCTCATCATTTCTTGTATCACTATAATATTCTATCACAATCATATACCACAACTTGTTTAGCTTGTTCAGCTAAATGATGTGCATCCCCACAATTTCCAGTTCTTTGTTACCACAGAAAGATCTGCTAGAAATATTTTTGTACAAGTAGGTCTTTTTCCCTTTTCTTTGATCTCTTTTGAAAACTTTAATAAAATAGAGGACTTCCAATCTTTCCTAGAGAAAAGGTCAAATCTACATAGAAACTTACAAGTACAAACATTGGATTCAAGAGAAATATAAAAAAGGTAAATATGAATAAGCAATCAATCATAAGGGACTGAAGAAGGATAAACTATTTACATTCTAGTATGGAAGGATAGTATATGTGTTCACTCAGAATCCTTTTATCTTCAAGGGTCCTAGAGGGAATCTAATTAGATAGAAAGCCTAGGGTTGGCTCTTTTATGTTTTATTTATCTTAATAGAAATATGTAAAGAAAAGGGAAGTGGAATAAACTGGAGAGCAGGGAGAGAGAAAGAATGGGAAAATCAACTTACATGATTGGGGTAAACAAGCAGATGCCTATACACACAAGGAGGAAAGAGTCAAGGGATAATTTGATATCTGATCCATAATTTCATTTGAACTGGCCAAAGGAGGGGAAAAAATTACACATACTCAGAGTTGACACAGAAGTACATTTCACTGACAGGAAAATTAAAAGAGAAAGGAGAGAAGAGAGTAGAGGGTAGATGAAAGAAAAAAAAAAAACTAGTCTTAAGCACAACAAACCCTAAGTAAATGTGCAAAAATATTTATAGTAGCCCTGTTTTGGCAGTGACAAAGAATTGAAAATGGAAGAAGTGCTCACCAAATGGCAAATGGTTGAACAAATGAGAATCATAGTATGTTAGATCCGGAAAGGATCTTACAGATAGTTTAAATCTGAAAAATTATGGATGGGGAAAAATTGAGAAATATTGTAAAACATTTTAAATCAGTTTAGAGGCTATTGAAAAACAAATGTACAAATGGAATCACTCCCTGTTAAGGTAAGCAGAGCATAGAGGAAATCACAGTAGTTTAGAGAGTCAGGAAACCAGAATTCTAATCCTTTTTTTTTAATAGCTTTGTGATACTGAGCAAGTGGCGAAACTTCTGTGCCTTCTTAGCTCCTTCACATACAAAAACAAGAAGAATGGATTAGATGACTTTTAAGGCCTTGTAAGCTATAACATTCCATGGTTCTGGGTGCCTCAGGCTTCTCTAAATCTTCCTTTCGATTTGTTCTATAACCTCCAAACACACAATGCACTATAACTTTACATTACAGATTTTCTTTCTCCTGATTCTGAAAGCTTTATTTGATGCTAGGTCGTGATGGTCCTCATAGAACTTTAACTACTCTATGCTTTAGTACTCACACGATGTGGTGAAACAAGGATGGGATATGAAATTTCAACTATAGCACAATGCATCCTTTTCCCAGGAGACCATTTGCAAAGTGTTTTCACTATAGTAACAATCATGTTATACTATGTCCAGTAAAAAGAAAGCTCCTTAAGTGAGGAACAATTTTCCATTTTGCTTCTTCATCCTCAGTGTCTAGCACAATGCCTGGAGCATAATATGGGCTTAACAAATACTTGTCAAATTGGATTTACTCAGGCTTCTGATTTTTGTTAGCTTGGTGGTTGGTGAAAGCATGCTAGTGGAAAGCATTTGGCCTGAGGATTTTATAGAAGAATCCAGCTGGCCATACATTCTTGGAGAACACACACACACACACACACACACACACACACACACACACACACACACACATATATATATACACACACATACATACATACATATATATATATATACATATACATACACATATATATATATACACTATATGTATATATGAAGGATAATTGGAGAAGGTGGGAAAAGGAGGAATGAATAACAGGGAAAAACAAACCCAAGACCCTTCTGTTTTTGCCCTTTTGTGTTATTTTTATAGTTTTTTGAAGACTTTTCTGCTACTCGAAGAGTATTTATATCTGCATATGTTCTAAACTTCATTGGCTAAATACACATACACATAAATATACATACTTCATACATGCCACATATATGTATATCACATGTAACATTTATGCTATATTCTGTAAGTGTATGTATGTGTGTGTATAATTTTTTTCTCTACTAGAAACCATCTTGGGGTGAGAAGCATAGCTTTACTAAACTTTTCAGATGCTCCCATACATTTCTTAGATTAAAATTTAGATAGCATGAGTTATCAAGTGGTTTAGGGATCATGCTGAAAAATCCATGTCGTTCAGCTGCATTGTGTGTGAATCAGTAATGCAAGGCCATCGAGGCCTTTAAATATCAATATCTTTAACCCTATTTCTACTGATTCTCCACTGTAACTACACGCACATTCTGGTGAAGAGGAAAACAAAACAAAACAAAACAGGAGATATAATGGAACCAAACAGCCATAGGTTGCATTCTTATTAGATTGGTGATGGCTGGAATTATGGCTAATGTAAGCTTTGTATGTCTTCCATCACAAGCTAGGTACTAGTAGCTTAATCAATATTTGTTGACTGAATTAATAAATATATTTAAAAATAGAGGCCATAAGAAAACAAATGCATTAATATCAAATTTAGTTTAAAATCATTGATATTAGAGGGTGATTCATGTTGTATATGCCCAAAATCTAGCATTTTGCCTGACTCATAATAATGTCCTTAATAAAGGTTTATTGATTGATTAAAAAAACCATGCATTTTTATAAGGGGCTTTTCTGTAACAGCAAGAATGAAAGGCAAAATATCTAGTTCCTAGTCATCCAAGCACTTCATTAAGGCTTACTGAAGTTTTAAAGAAATTTACAAAGCCTAGTTATGGATATCATGGGATTTGAAAGAATTTGTCCTTCCTAATACAGGAAGGAGGAAGGGCTCAGGGATGCTCTCTTTGAGTGAGGCAGACAAGTAAATAAATTCCAGGTAATAATAATAATAGATCACATGTATATACCACTTGAATGTTTACAAAGTACTTAACCTAGTAAAACAAAGTATTATTATTCCTATTACTGATAAGACTTTTAAAGAGGATAGAGGGTCACATAACTAGTAGATAGTTAAGTTGTCTTCGCACAGGTGGTTTCCTATAACTGGAATAAACTCTCTCTTCACCCCTTCCTAATAGAATTTGAAGCTTCCCTTAAAATATAGAACAGTTGATACCTCTTGTAAGAGGCCTTTCCTCATCTTTTCATTCATTAGGTTCTCCCCCTTTTAAAATGACTTTGTTGTTGAATTGAGTGAATGAAAATCAATTGAAATAAAGTCTGACAGTGTATTATCAGACAGTGATGTGGACATCTTGAGCAGACCCTCTTGAATCAAACCGCACTGTTTGGCGGCAGTCTAGTCACATTAAAGTCAAGGTCAAATATACTCAGATTAGTTTATCTGCACCATGAAAAGGTCCTACATCTTTTGCCTGAGTTCTGTAGTAGCTGGGTGGTACAGTGGCAATAACACTGACCTGAGAGCCAGAGGACCTGGGAACAATTCCTGCTTAGAATGCTAGCTGAGTGGGTGTCTTTGGGTGAGTCATTAAAATTTGTCAGTCCTTACCTGATTCCTTGGGTGAGTCCTCCAGGCCTCACTTTACTCAATTTTAAAATGAGGAGTGTTAAATTGGATGACCTCTATGGTTCCTTTCAGATCAGTATCTGTAAACCTAAGTCCCCTCCAATAAGACTGTCTGCACCATTCCTGTCTGCAAAATCCAAATTAAGGGCACCCTTGAACTTCTTTAGACATTTCAGTTCTGTGGCTTCTGGTAGCTAAATACTATCTTTCCTATATCAGCCTTATCTGATCAATTAATGCCCATTTTATGTTCTCCCCCATACCATTTTTCAGTATCTTCATATGATTTAAAAAAATAGAAATGCAAACAATGAATTTTTTAAAAAATCCGGGTAGTATTTTTCCAATTGCATGTAAAAACAATTTTAAACACTCAAAAAATTTGAATTATAAAATTCTCTCCCTCTCTACTTACCTTTTACTGAGACAGTAAGCAATTTGTATAGGTTTTACATGGGCAATCATGTAATACATATTTCCACATTAGTCATGTTGTGAAAGAAAATGGAGCAAAAAATGAAAACAAAAGTCACAAAAATGAAAAATAGTATGCTTTGATCTACAACAGATTCCATCAGTTCTTTCTCTGGAGGTGCCTTGCATTTTTTTCAACATAAATCCTTCAGAAATGTCTTGGACCATTGTATTGGTAAGAACAGCTAAGTCATTCAAAGTTGATCATCATACAATATTGCTCTTACTATGTACAATGTTCTGCTAATTCTGCTCATTTCATTTTGTATCAGCTCATGTAAGGTTTTTCAGGTTTTTCTGAAGTCATTCTGTTCATCATTTCTTATAGCACAATAGTATTCCATCACAATTGCATATAACTTGTTTAGCCATTCCCCAATTGATGGACGTCCCCTCAATTTCCAATTGTTTGCACCACTAAAAGAGCTTCTATGCATATTTCTGTTAAAAAAAATACCAGGGGTAGAGCCAAGATGGTGGAATAAAAACAGGGACTTGCTTGAGCTCTCACCCCAAATTCCTCCAAATACTTGTAAAAAGTAACTCTGACAAATTCTAGTGCTACAGAACCCACAAAATGACAGAGTGAAATGAATCTCTAGCCCAAGACAACCTGGAAGGCCAACAGGAAAGGTCTTTCATACCATGCTGGGAGTGGGGTACAGCCCAGCTTGGGACTGGCTGGCACAAACTGGGCTAGAGCAGACCTCAGGGGATTGAATAATTGGCAGCTATGTTGGTTTACAGACTTCTCAACCCAAAAATGCCAAAGACAAAGTAATAGATAAATGGCAAACCTGTGCTGGACCTCGGTGAAAGAAGAGTGTGGTCTGGCCACAGCCCCAGTGGTTGGAGGTGGAGACTGTGATGGTGGCAATGGATGCCATGGCTGCTTCTGGAGCTCCAAGCTCACAGATGGTGAGGGGATAAAGCAGCTGATCAGAGGGGTAATGCAGGGATCTCTTTGCTGGAGCTGAGGCAGGATTCTCTTGCTTTTCCATGCTAGGATCTGAGTCACAGTCCTGGGTGCCAGTCCTGGGGTGAGGAGGAGTGCTGGCATGACAGAGCTTGTGGCAGCTGTGGAGAAGAAATCCTTCTCAAAGTTCCAAGGCAGAAAAGAGAGTTTGTGGTCACTCACAGATCAGAACACAGGCCAGGAGAGATGTAAACACCTCTCCTTTGATCATACCACCTTAAAAGAAACAAAAATTTACAGATGCTTAGAAGTTTTCAAACAGCTATGCAAAACACCTGAAACTTGAAACAGTGTACCCTCCACTCTGGAAGCAGAGTCCTAACTTGACAAAGAGCTCACAAGTCAAATAATTGGCTGGGAAAATGAGCAAACAGTGTAAAAAAATCAGACTAGAGAATCGTACTTTGGTGACAAAGAAGATTAAAACATACCAACCAGAAGAAGACAACAAAGTCAAATATCCCACATCCAAAGCCTCCAAGAAAAATATGAATTAGTCTGAGGCCATGGAAGAGGTCAAAAAGGATTTTGAAAATAAAGTAAGAGAAGTAGAGGAAAATTTGGGAAGAGAAATGAGAGGGATGCAAGAAAATCATGAAAAATGAGTCAGCAGCTTGCTAAAGGAGACCCAAAAAAATGCTGAAGATAAAAAGACTAACTCAAATGGCAAAAGAGGTCCTAAAAACCAATGAGGAGAATGCCTTGAAAAGCAGAATTTCCCAAATGGAAAAGGAGGTCCAAAAGCTCACTGAACAAAATCATTCCTTAAAAATTAGAATGGAGCAAATGAAAGCTAATGACTTTATGAGAAATCAAGAAATTATAAAACAGAACCAAAAGAATCAAATAATAGAAGACAATGTGAAATATCTCATTGCAAAGATGACTGACCTAGAGAATAGATCCAGGAGAGAAAATTTTAAAATTATTGGACTACCTGAAAGCCATGATAAAAAAAAAGTCTAGACATCATCCTTCAAGAACTTATCAAGGAAAACTACCCTGATATTCTAGAACCAGAGGGTAAAATAGAAACTGAAAGAATCCAGCAATTATCTCTTTCCCAAAAGGAAAATTCCAAGGAATATTGTAGCCAAATTTCAGAGTTCCCAGGTCAAGGAGAAAATATTGCAAGCAGCTCAAAAGAATCAATTTGAGTATTGTGGAAATACAACCATGATAATACAAGATCCAGCAGCTTCTACATTAAGGGACTGAAGTGCTTGGAATGTGATATTCCAGAGGTCAAAGGAGCTAGGATTAAAACCAAGAATCACCTACTCAGCAAAACTGAGTATACTACTTCAGGGGAAAAATATCGATATTCAATGAAATAGACGACTTTCAAGAATTCATGATGAAAAGAACAGAGCTGAACAGAAAATTTAACTTGCAAATACAAGAATCAAGAGAAGCATGAAAAGGTAAACAGGAATGAGAAATCATAAGGGATTTATTAAAATTGAGCTGTTTACATTTCTACATGGAAAGATGATATTTGTAATTAATGAGATTTTTCACAGTATTAGGGTGGTTGAAGGGAATATACACATATATAGACCAAGAGCATAGGGTGAGTTGAATATGAAGGGATGATATTTAAAAAAAAATTAAGGGATGAGATAGGAATGTATTGGGAGGAGGAGAAAGGGAGAGATAGAATAAGGCAAATTATCTCAAATAAAGGAGGCAAGAAAAAGCCTGTTATCATGGAAGGGAAGAGGGGGGAGGTGAAAGGGAATTAGTGAACCTTACTGTCACTGGATTTGACTTAAGGAGGGAATGTCATACACACTCAATTGGGTATCTTACCCAACAGGAAAGTAGGGGGAAGGGGATAAGTGGGGGGAAATGATAGAAGGGAGGGCAGAATGGTGGAGGGAGTAGTTAGAAACAAACACTTTTGAAATGGGACAGGGTCAAAGGAGAAAATAGAATAAATGGAGGGGATAGGATGGAGTGAAATATAGTTAGTCTTTCACAATATGACTATTATGGAAATGTTTTGCATAACTACACATGTACAACCTATATTGAATTGCTTGCCTTCTCAATGAGTGTGGGTGGGGAGGGAAGAAGGGAGAGAATCTGGAACTCAAAGTTTTAAAAACAAATGTTAATAATTGTTTTTACCTGACACTAGGAAATAAGATATGCGGGCAATGGAGTATAGAAATCTATCTTTTCCTACAAGAAAGTAAGGGGGGATGGGAAGGGGTGAGAGAAAGGAGGGCAGCCTGGGGGAAGGGGTAATCAGAATTCATGCCATCTTGGGGTTGGGGTAGGAGAGAGATGGGGGAAATTTAGAACTCAAAATCTTGTGGAAATGTGTGTTGAAAACTAAAAAATATTTGTTAATTTAAAAAAGAAAAAATATGCCATTTTCCCTCTTTTTGATCTCTTTGGGACACAGACCTGGTAGTATTTTTTCTGGGTGAAAGGGTATGAGCAATTTTATAGTTCTTTGGGCATATCTCCAGAATGGTTGGGTCAATTCACAACTCCACCGATGGTGCATTAATGTCCCAATTTTCCCACATATCCTCCAACATTTATCATTTTCCTTTTCTGTCATATTATCCAATCTGATAGGTGTGAGGTTGTACCTTAGAGTTGTTTTAATCCAAAATTAATTTCTACTAAAAAAAGTCTGACAAGTAGTCATCTAGCTTCTGTTTAAAAACTCTGTTTGTGTCTCTCCTGTGTTGGTGGAAAGGATAAGTAGCACAGTGGATAGAGTGCAGAGCCTAGAATCATAAAGGACTGAGTGCAAATGTGGTTTCAGACACTCATACATTATATGACCTTCAGTAAGTCTGCAAGTCCCTTAACCTCTGTCTGCCTCAGTTTTCTCAACTATAAATAATAGCACCTATATCCCAAGGTTGTTTGCAAGTGCTTTGTGAACTTTACAATGCATATAAATTATAGTTATTGTTTTATTAATACGAATTATATATTATAACAATAAAGAAATTGATATTATTCCAATAATCCTTAAGATATGTTTACCCATGAATGTGTACCACTGACTACCTGGACCCTAATTGCCTGAAATACAGGTATGTTACATTTCATCCCCTCTCCCAGGGTTCTCTGATAGCCTTAAGGAGATTTGGGGTATATAGATTCTTAATGGTATTTAATCACCAATGATGCTCTCCTGATTGTAAGGGGTGGTCTTCTATACTCCAGTTCCATTTAACCTTTAAATCTTGGATTAATATGTACAAGGAATATTTGTTTCAAAAGGTATAATCACATGTAACCCCTGTCTCAAAGCCATTGGTATTGGACTTGCTCCTTATTAATTGGGACTTTGAAAATGAATGCCCTGACCTGTGTGAAAGAGGGAGTGTGGACAGTTCTTCAGACACTAAAGGGCTTTAGATCTTAGCCAGTTTCCTTCAGGACTCATCAAGGGTCAGGTCCCTTTGGGGACTCATCAAATTTAATTCACTTGAAGAGTTATTTTGGAGTTTCTGGCTTCCAACTTCAAAAAAGAAGATGGAAGAGACCAACACCACTTCACATTGCTGAAAGAAAAGACTGGCAAAACATGAAAGGAGCTAGAAGTGTCCATTATGTCCCTCTTCCCAGTTTGCTTTAGTAGAGACTTTGGGGAGTTTCTCCTTGGGTGAAATTTAGAACTCTCTCTTGATTGAATTGAGTTACTTAGCTCTTACTAGGAGAGCTCCTTCTCTTGGTATTCTCTGATATAAATTTTTATAATTTTATACATATACATATTCTTCTCTGATTTCTGTTTTGCTACCAATTTGGATAAATGAATTACTTTGCTATTAGCTATGTGTTTTCATCGTGGAACAGCTATTTGGTAGGGAAAGGGTCAAGCCTTGGATGTAAAGTTTGGGGTTCTCTTCCATCCACAGAAGAACAATGTGATCAGAAGTTAGATTGAACCTATTATATTCCTTAGACTCATAATATTTAAGGAAGCAGAAAGATATAACTATAGACCAGAGTCCTTTCTCTATGAGGAGAGAAGATTGGTGGCCTCTGGCCCCAACTTCCTGGTTCCCCTCTTGGCCGGAATTGAAGTCTCCCTTGGAGAAATTTAAGGGAGAGGGAAAGAGACTAGAGGTATCTCAGAGATATCTATTATGTCTCCTTATGAGTAACAAAAGGATGGCCCTCACCATGCATGAGCTCACTGCTGTCATACACACATATATATAAACTTACTTTCTAACAGGGGATTTAACCCTCCTACTTTATGCCACCTCATTTTCTAGGATGGGAAAGTGACTGAGTTCATGCTTTAGCTCAGTTCCTATAGAGCACAGTCCCAAGTCTGAAGTCTCAACCCCACTTCAGGCTTAATTCTCAGGTACCTTCATTTCTTTTTGCTTCCCTGCTGCTCATACCATCCTGATTGAAATCTTGACTTCAAAGTCACAGTGGATTGTACTCCAAGGTCTTGTGGGCATCAAATTTGGCACTTGAAGCTGAGAAGAACAAAGTAAGCAGAACAAAAAGACATACCAGATGTATTTTTGGAGCCAAGGTAAAAGAGACTTGCCTTCTCTTCAATTACCAGTTGAGTTCATTGCACCCACAGAGTAGGTGAACTGTGATCTTCATGCTCTAAATGTAGCATGAAGAGCACACAGAAAATAACAAGTAGAAAGAGAGACTGTCTTAGTATAGCCTTAGTATAGCCCTGTTGTTTTTTGGTACAAGTTTTTATTGATATTTTCTGTTTCTTACATCTATGTATCCTTCCTTATCCCCTTCACAATGAAATATGAGAAATAGTACTTTTTAAAGAGGCAGCAATACACACTACCAACATCACCATCTCAATCCACCTCCAAAGTCCAGAAGCTTTGTGTTAACAGCTCAGTTCATTTTAATAGATCTCAAAAGGGGTTTAAGCTAAGCCTCCTTCCCATGGGCAGGTGTCTGCCCTACATCGCCACTTGCCTTTCCTTGCCTTCAAAGTTTGAAGGCTCCTTCAGCAAGTCTCTGGCATCAAAGGTCTCCTCTGTGCTCCCGGAGGCTCTTCCCAGCTCTTTTAGGTTTCCTCTCAGCTCTCAGCTCTCTCAACACTGGCTCTCTCTCAGACTTCTCAATGCTGGCAACTCTCTCACTGTATTCTCTTCAATACCCTCTCTATGTCTGCTTCTCTCACACTCTGGACTCTCCTTATATATAGTTCTACCTGGCATTTGATTGACTAGAATCCAGGTCTCCGATTGGCTAGAACTCAAGTCTCTGATTGGCTGAATTCATGCACATTTGATTGGCTAGAACGCAATGCACATACAAGTCTCTGATTGGCTAAAATTCCATACACTTTCAATCCAACAAAAATCCTACTTTGCTTGCCATTACAGAAGCATATGATCTATTTTACTTCTAATGCTTTTAATATGATCTTTAATATTAAGGTAACATTTGTTGTATTGTAGAATGTAACATAAAACTGTTAATCTAACCATAATATCTGCCAGTCTGTTTTCCCAAGTTTTTCAGTTTTATCAAAAAGGAATTTTTACATAAGTAATTTTTATTTTCCACTTCATCTAAAATTGGAATTTTTATTTCTACTATTTCTGACTCTCCCTTCTCTACTCTGTTCCATTGTTCTGTATCTCTGTTCTTTAACCAATGCCAGATGGTTTTGATATCTACAATTTTATAATATGGTTTGAGGCTTACAAGTGATATTTCCCCCTTGATCCTTTCTTCTTTTTGTCACTTCCTTTCATATTACAGATATGTTGCTTTTTACAAATGAAATTTGTTATTTTATCAAGCTCTGTAAAGTGTTGCCTTGATTATTTCTTTGGTATAGCTATAAAGTATAAATTAATTTGGGTAGTATTGTCATTTTTATTATATTGGCATGGTCTTACCATGGACACTTAATGTTACTATAGCCATTAAGGTTTTTTTTTTTTTTTTAGGGAGGGCTTTATGAATCTATACAAGTATTTAATATGACCAGGCAGGTTGATCTCTAGGTATTTTATGCATTTTGTAGGTATTTGGAATTGTATTACCCTTTCTCTAACTGCTTTTTGTGTTTTAGTATTATTATATAAGTGCTATTGATTTATGAGTATTTATTTTGTGGGTTGTGATTTTGTTGAAACTGTTAATAGTCTCAATTAGTATCTTTGTTTGTTCCTTGGAGTTTTCCAAGTAAAGTAGCATGCCATGAATAGACACAGATTGTTTTATCTCCTCTTTATTTATTATTATTTCTTTAATTCTTTTCTCTTGTCTTATTGCTATCACTAGTATTTACAGAAATATATAAAATAAGATTGGGGAGAGTGGGCAACCTTTTTTTTAATATACACACATATACATTTATACACATATACATCTACATATACATACATATATGCATGTGTACATATGCACATGTATATATGAATATGTGTATGGATGCATATATGTATGCATATAGATAGATATCTATCCATATGGGAAAAGTTCTAGAATATCTTCATTGCATATGATGCTTGCTTTTCATTTGAGATAGCTGCTTTTATGATACTAAAAGTGTCCCTCTATGTCTATTCTTTGCAGTTTTTAGAATAAAAGAGTGTCATACTGACAGGCTTTTGTGCACCAATAGTGATAATCATATGGTCTTGGAGGTTTTAGTTTTTAATATGATTAATTGTGTTGATTTTTTTTCCTACGGTTGAGCTATCCTTGCATGCCTGAAATCCCACTTGATCAAAATGAATGACTCTTTGGATAATTCATTGTGAACTGAGAAGATTTGGTTTAAATTCTTTTAGTTAATGTTTATTAATGATATTTGCATTTATTTTTCTTTATGTATTTATTTTTCTCTAGATTAAGTATTGGGACTATATTTGTTTAATTAAAGGACTCTGGTAAGATGCTTTCTTTCTCAGTTTTTAAGAATAATTTGACAATTATATAAGACTATGTCATTTAAGATTAGCCTTGGTTTTCTGATAGTTTGGGAATTTTGTATTTTTGAAGGTATTCCTTTACTACTTTTATGTTCTCATTTTTGTTAGCATAAAATTATGCATATGTTCTGATTTGTGTTTTTATTCCTTCTGTTTTTTTCTATGATTTTACTTTACTCATTTAATATTTTATTGATTTGATTTTCATAATAGGAAAACATGATGTAGGATGCCTCTACATTAGACAATCTGGACATATGCAGGGCAAGTCTCCTTATATATAATTACTTAATGCTATACAGATGATCATATTAGGATTATAAAATGTAAAATTGGAAGAGAAAAAATTATTGAATAGAACATATGGGAAGAAATCAATGAACAAAAGATTAAATGAATTGCCTAAGGATCAAAGACTGAAGATCAGAATCAATTGAAACACAGGTCCTTTCACTCTAAATCCAGTAATCTTATATAATGCTCTATAATTCACATAGTGAAAAAATTTTAAATTAAGGTTGTTTGTTAGGGAAAGCATTACTATTATGATTTTCCAGATATGGGAATTCAGCTGCTGAGACTTCAAGCGACTCAAAGAAGATCACAGCTAAATGGTCAAGTTAATATTTGTAGTAATCACAAGAAATAGATTTTCTGGTAGAAAGTATCTGCGCAAAGGTTGTAATTTTGCTTTTTATAACCATTTTTCAACATTATCCTTGTGTCCCCTTTAGGAAATATCTTCTGTGCCATTCTTCCATTTATTTCAGCAAACTTCAGTGAGAGATATGCAGACATAATAAGGTGAGATTTAGGTTGAAGTGGGATATTATCCCCATGACTCATTATCCTTCAGCTATCTTAATTTGTGTGAAATGTATCAAAGGACAAATATTTCTCAAATTACTTTGTGGTAGCCGTTACAAAGTCAGATACCTTTAAAAAGTGAGAGAATGGCTCAGCAAAATTGGTTATTACTGAAGATGGTCTCATAAAAGGGAAAAATGCTTTCCATAATACCTTGTAATAGAATGTTAAGATGTTAAGAGTTTTCTAGTGATCAATGACTATAATCAAGGTTGAAAAATTAAACACAAAACTCTTTTTTACATCTTCTGCCAACCCCACCTTTGTACAGGCTCCTCCTTATTTCTGGAATTCATTTCTTTCTCAATGACATCTCTTTGAATCCCTATAGTCCTTCAAAATATTGCTCATTTCTCACCTCCTCCAGGAGCTCTTTTTGTGATGCCTTTATATTCTGCTTAATTCAATAAACATTTATTAAACACCTAATATTTGTCAGGCATTATGCTAATTGCTAGTCAAAAGATAATACCTGCACTAAAGGAGCATCTAATGGGTGAGATAATATGATATATAATATATATATACATACAATGGAAACTATATACAGGACAAATAGGAAATAATTAGAAGAGTGAAAATACTGAAATTAAAAGGGCTTAGGGAAGGCTTCCTGTAGAAGATGGGATTTTATTTGTAACAGAAAGGAAGTTAGAGACTTCAATCATTATAGCAGAGAAGGCAGAAAATTCCAGGCATGGGGGACAACCAGGATAAATCCATGGATCTGAGAACTGGAGTGTGTTGTTCATGGAGGAGCAAGGAAGCCAATGGCACTGGATCAAAAAGTATGTGTCAGGGAGAAAGGTGTAAGAAGACTGGAAAGATAGTAGGGGGCTTGGTTATGAAGGACTTTGAATGCCAAACAGATCATTTTGTATTTGTATGAAGCCACTGAAGTTTATTGAATAGGAAGGTAACATGATAAGACCTGCATTTTAGAAAAATCACTTTAGCTGCTGAATGGAGAATGAACTGGAATGGGGAGGCACCTGAGGCAAACAAATCCACCAACAGGCAATTCCAATCATAAAGATATGAGATGATGCAGGCCTGCATTGGAGTACTAGCAGTATCAGAGGAGGAAGGGGGCATATTGAGAGATGTTGTCAAGGTGAAATTGACAGGGCTTGGCAAGATTGAATATGGAGGGACTGAGAAATTGGGAGGAATCCAGGATGAATACATCAGGTTGCAGCCTGATGGGCTGAGACGATGGTGTTGTCAATTAAAATAAGAGGTCAAATGAGGGGAAGGGTTTAGCAGAAAGATAATGAGTCCTGTATAGGACATATGGAGTTTAAGATGGCTACTGAATATCCAGTTCAAGATGTCTGAAAGGCTGTTGGAGATTCAAGATTGGGGTAAGAATGATAATTCCAAAATTATCATCATAAAGATGGTAATTAAATCCATTGCAGATAATATTACCAAGTGAAGTAGTATAGAAGGAGAAGAGAAGAGCACCCAGGACAGAAGCCTGAGGTGCACCTATTGTTATCTGGAAGAAGATCCAGCAAAGGAGAAAGATGAGTAGTCAGGTAGGAAGAAAACCAGAGGAAAGTGGTGTCCCAAAAACATGGAGAGAAGAAAATATCAAGGAGGAGACAGTGACAGTCTACAAAGAGATCAAGGGGAGAAAGGATTGAGAAAAAGTCATTGGATTTGGCAACTACAAGATCACTGATAACTTTGGAGAGAGCAGTTTTGGTGGAATAATAAGTTCATAAGCCAGATTGTGTGGAGTTAAGGAGAAAGAAGAGGAAAGTTGTGTTCCCTATTATAGAAGGCCTTTTGAGGAGTTTAGGGTGATAGCAGGGGTGGAAGGATCAAACAAAGGAAAATCCTTGTTTTAGTAAGTGCTAGTAGATAGCAGTGGGAGAGGAGTAGGTTAAAGATGAAGAGAATTTTGCTGTCCATAGAACAGGATTTACAGAAGGAAGGGATGAATGGAGTTAGGATGAACCTTTTGGATGGAAGGGTTGAGCAGACAGGAATGAGGAATCTTGTAGTAGAGGTCTTGAATGGGATTTGGATTATCATCCACAGTAGTTAAGAATCATTGGGATGTGAAGGGTATGACCAGGGATGAGAGTGCCTATCATTGAGTACAGGGTATCACTCCTCTACCTTCAAAGGAGAGGCACAGAAGGAGATAGGGAATCTGAATTTGAAGAGAGGCTTACTCTTCTTTGCTCCAGAGATTTCTTAGATCTAGCTGGGAGATTGGACTGGCACAGAAAATGGAAGATGCCTTATTCTACTACAGATGGAAATGATTGTTTCAAGCAGATGGAAGATCTCTAGCCTTTCCCTAAGCAGCCTTTCTTCAGGAAAAATGGTGCTGCACAGTCTGAGGTATTCTCACCTGGAGAGGCTAGCTGTGCAAAGGTAGCAAGAACTGGTAGACTCCCTGAGTAGATGGAGGATGCCTGCCCTGGCCCCTAGCAGCCTTTTCTCAGTAGACAGATTGAGTCGACCAGGAGATGGAGTTGCACACATGCAACTGTGTACTAAGGTCTAGTACTCTTTCCTACTCAAAATTACATTTAATCACTTTGTATTTGTTGTTGCTATTGTTTAGTCATTTCAGTCATGTCTGACTCATTGTGATCACATTTGGGGTTTTCTTGGCAAAGGTACTGGAGTGGTTTACCATTTTTTTTCTTCAGCTCATTTTATGGAGGAACTGAGGCAAATAGGATTAAATGATTTGCCCTGGGCCACACAGCTGGTAAATGTCTGAAGCTGGATTTGAACTCAAGGAGATGATTTTTTCCTGACTCCAGGCTCTTACTCTAACCACCATGACACCTAACCACCCTAATTGTTTTACATGCACTTCTTTATCTATATACATATTGTATTCTTCAAACAGAAGTTAAGTTCCTTGATGGCAAGTGGTGGCTATGTGAGTGGAGATAAAGAGACATACATGAGAAGTGCTTTGGAGGTAGAATTGGCAAGACTTGGGTATTGTTTAGAATTTAAATGTAGAGACAAGGGGAAAGGAAAAGTCATATTGAGTCAGAGGTGGAAACCTGGTTGATTAAGACATGACATAGAGGGTGCTATTGAATTCCAGAAAATCAGAAGCTCAACTGGGAGGGGTTTGGAGTTTGGCTGATCTAGACCCCTCTCCAAAATGTAGAACCTGAGAGAAACTCACCAGTGGGGCACAGGGGACAGCCCAGCAGGGCTGATGGGTGTTCCAGGGGAAGATAATTCAGACGCTGAGAGTTTTCAGAATGAGATTGCAGCTGAGGTATGATGTTGAAGTCTATAAAGTCAGAAGCATAGCTGTTATAGGAATGATATAGAAGGTCAGTTCTCTGAAAGTGTATGTAAAAAAGGGATGTTATAAAAGTACAAATCACTGGTACCTTAATGTTAGCTTACAGAGTGCCTTGTACCTTTATTCATGCATCTTTACAATAAAGGATAATTGAGCTCCTAATGCTTTTAGGTGTCCTTTTTAAAAACTAAGTTTCATTGTCATAGTAGAGAAAGGCAAAAGCCCTAAAGGCTTCCTAGAGGTAAAATCCATCATTATCAGTCCCAGCCTAATAAGAAGAGACTGTACAGATTATGAAAATGATAAACAATGAAATGAATTGAATCCTTTATTCTTTACTTCTTGAAGGAAATGGTGAGAATATAACATTGAAGTAGTATCCAAAACTGTCTCCCTTTTCTGTCCTTTTCTAATTCCTCTGTTTTTATTTATATACTCTTTCATAATGACCTCATATCCTCTCTCATATGAACTCATAATACTATGATTATAAATCTATGATCCTATGATTTGATGATCTGAAATAATGGATATGAGACTGTCAATAATGGAAATTCTGGAAATAAAAATGAAGTATTCTGTTGAGGAAAGTGGGGAAGACATCTAAAGAGATTGATGTGACTAAAAAAAGGAACTTAATCGATCTGATTGTTTAAAAGATACATACAGATTAAGGGAAGAAAAATACAAACGGAATTTTAACATATGAGTGAAAGGTGCTAAATCCATAAATACTTTTAGGTACAAGGTGAATACACAGGATGAGATAATAAGGGTGATTTCTTTTTCTTTCTTTTTTAACTATATTGAGGGAAAGAAGAGTATACAAGAAGGGATAGAGTTGTTCAGGTGAATGGGATAAAAAATTTTATCTTTACTAATAAGACTACTGATTTTCCTTCCATTTACTCTCCAAAGGAGAATGATCAGGGAAAGACAAAGCAGAATAAATAAGAAGGCTTTCCACTTATATTTATTTTTTATTTAATATTTCCCCCAATTATATGTTAAACATTTTTAACCTTCATTCCAAAAAAAATTTGAGTCCCAAATTCTTTCCCTCCCTCTTTTCCCTCTACCCCTCACTGAGAAGGCAAGCAATTTGACATAAGTTATACTTATGCAGTCATGCAAAATATATTTCCATATTAGTAATAATGTGGAAAAAAGACACAGACAAAAACAAGAAAAAAAAGAAAGTAAAGGAAATGGTACACTTTGATCCATATTCAGACTCCATCAGTTCTTTCTCTAGAGATGGATAGCATTTTTCAATGTAAATCCTTCAGAATTGTCTTGGATTCCTGTATTGCTGAGAATAACTAAGTCATTCACAGTTGATTATCATAAATATTGCTGTTACTCTATACAATGTTCTCCTGGTTCTGCTTATTTCACTTTGCATCAATTCATGTAAGTCTTTCTAAGTCTTTCTAAGAACATCTTGCTTATCATGTCTTATGGCAGAAAGTATTCCATCATAATTACATACACCAACTTGTTCAGCCATTCCACAGTTGATGGACATCCCCACAATTTCCATTTGTTTTTTGCTATCACTAAAGGAGCTGCTATAAATATTTTTGCACTTTGTACTTTTCCTTTTGTTTTTTATCTTTTTGAGATAGAAACCTAGTAGTGGTATTGTTTGGTCAAAGGGTATGCTTGGTTTTATAGCCCTCTGGGTATAGTTCCAAATTGTTCTACAGCATGATTGAACCAGTATACCACTTCACCAAAAGAGCATTAATGTCTTATTTTCCCCATATTCTCTCCAATACTTCTCATTTTTCTTTTCTATCATATTAGCACATCTGATAGATGTAGGGTGGTAGTTCAGATATGTTTTAATTTGCATTTCTCTAATCAATAGATATTTAGAACATTTTTATATGACTATAGATAACTGATTTCTCTATCTGAAAACTTCCTGTTCATACCCTTTGACCATTTATCAATTGATGAACATCTCTTATTTCTATAAATTTGACTCAGTTCTCTATATATTTGAGAAATAAGATCTTCATCAGAGAGACTTGCTGTAAATTGTTTTTTCACAGTTATGATTACTAAGCCCTTATTTATCTTACTTGTTCTCTTTTTTCACCCTCTCATTCTCAAATGTGTTTTGCTTCAGATTTTTACTTCCAATCTGCCCTCACTTTTATCAGGACCCCTCTCCTTCCCTTATCCCCTTCCCTCCTTCTTTCCTGTGTGGTAAAATAGATTTCTACATCCAGGTGAGAATGTATGTTATTTCCTCTTTGAGCCAATGTCAATGAGGGTAAGGTCCACACATTCTTCCTCTTATCCCCCATCCTTTCTTCCACTGTAAAAGTTCTTTCATGCTTCTTTTAAGTCAGAGAATTTACCCCATTCTACCTCTCTCTTTCTCCTTCTCCCAATGCAGTCTTCTTTCTCACCCTTTAATTTTATTGTTTTAAGATAATTATCCCATCACATTTAACTTTGCCCTTTTTGTATGTATACTCCTTCTAACTGCATTATAACAACAACAACAACAACAAAAGATTTTAGGGGTTACAAGTATCATTTTCCCATGTAGGAATAGAAACAGTTAACCTTATTAAATGCCTCATGTCTTTCTCTTTCCTGCTTACCTTTTTATCCTTCCTTGAATCTTGTAGTTGGAAATAAAATTTTCTATTCAGTTGCAGTCTTTTCATAAGGAATGCTTGAAATTCCTCTATTTCACTGAATTTTAATTTTTCCCCTAGAGAGTTATACTTAATTTTTCTGTGTAGTTGATTCTTGGTTATAATCCTAGCTCCTTTGCCCCCTGGAATATCATATGATCCTTTTCTGTAGAGACTGCTAAATCTTGTGGAATCCTGACTATGGCTCCATGATATTTGAATTATTTTTTGGCTACTTACAATATTTTCTCC
Organism: Trichosurus vulpecula; assembly: GCF_011100635.1. Taxonomy (NCBI): domain Eukaryota; kingdom Metazoa; phylum Chordata; class Mammalia; order Diprotodontia; family Phalangeridae; genus Trichosurus; species Trichosurus vulpecula. The sequence continues at coordinate 206,830,228 of NC_050573.1, forward strand.
TTGACATGGGAGCTTTGGAATTTGACTATCATATCCCTGGGAGTTTTCATTTGGGGATCTCTTTCAGGAAATCATTGGTGGAGTCTTTCAATTTCTGTTTTACCCCTTGGTTTTAGATATTTCCTTGATAATGTCTTGAAAGATGATGTCTAGGATGAGAGAGGAATACATTGAGAGAGGGAGAAAGGGAGAGATAGAATGGGGTAAATTATCTCACATAAAAGTCGCAAGAAAAAGCAGTTCTGTAGGAAGAGAAGAGAAGGCAGGTGAGGGGGAATGAGTGAATCTTGCTCTCATCAAATTTGACCTGAGGAGGGAATACCATACATACTCATTTGGGTATCTTACCCCGCAGGAAAAAAGGAGGAAGAAGATAAAAAAGGGGATGATAGAAGGGAGGGCAGATAGGGGGTGGAGTTAATAAAAAACAAACACTTTCAAAAGGGGACACGGCCAAGGGAGAAAATTCAATAAAGGGGGATAGGTTAGGAAGGAGCAAAATATAGTTAGTCTTTCACAACATGAGTATTGTGGAAGGGTTATACATAATGATACGCATGTGGCCTATGTTAAATTGCTTGACTTCTTAGGGAGGGTGGGTGGGAAGGGAAGAGGGGAGAGAATTTGGAACTCAAAGTTTTAAAAACAGATATTCAAAAACAACAAAAAAAAGTTTTGCATGCAACTAGAAAATAAGATACACAGGCAATGGGGCATAGAAATTTATCTTGCCCTACAAGAAAGGAAGGGAAAAGGGGATGGGAGGGGAGTGGGGTGACAGAAGGGAGGGCTGACTGGGGAACAGGGCAACCAGAATATAAGCCATCTTGGAGTGGGGGGGAGGCTAGAAATGGGGAGAAAATTTGTAATTCAAACTCTTGTGAAAATCAATCCTGAAAACTAAATTAAAAAAAAGAATGAAAAAAAAAAGAAAAATGACGTCTAAGCTCCATTTTTAATCATGTTTTTCAGATAGTGAAATTATTCTTAAGTTATCTCTCATGGATCTATTTTGCAGGTCAGTGCTTTTGCCAATGAGATATTTCACTTTTTCCTTCATTTCTTTTCTTTCTCTTGATTTTTTTATTGCTGCTTGATGTCTCATAAAATCATTAGCTTCCACTTGCTAAATTCTAATTTTTAAGGAATTATTTTTTTTTCAGTGATCTTTTGTACCTCCTATGCCATTTGTCCAATTCTGCTTTTTTGGAGTTTTTCTCTTCAGTGAATTTTTTATATCTTTTTTCTCATTTGGCCAATTCTGCTTTTCAAGGCATTCTTCCCTTCATTGTATTTTCTACTTTTTTTAACCATTTGACCTACTCTGCTTTTTAAAGGTGTTATTTTTTTTCAGTATTCTTTGAGCATCCTTTACCAAGCTGTTGACTCTTTTTTCATTATTTTCTTGCATCACTCTCAATTCTCTTCCCAATTTTTTCTCTACTTCTCTTATTTTACTGTAAAAACCTTTTCTGAGCTCTTCTCTGGCCTGGGACCAATTCATATTTTTCTTTGAGGCTTTGGATGTAGCAGCTTTGACTTTGTTGTCTTCTGAGTTTGTGTTTTGATCTTCCCTGTTACCGTACTAACTTTCTTTAGACAGGATCTTTTTCTGAGGTTTACTCATTTTTCTAGCCTATTTCTTGTCTTTTAACTCTGTGCTATAATGGAGCTCTGCTTCCAGAGTGGAGGGGGCTCCATCCCAAGCTTCAGGTTTTTTTGTGCAGCTGTTTTCAGAGGTAATTCTGGGAATTTGTAAGTTTTTGATCCTTAAAAGTTGATATGATTGAGGGAGAGGATTGTTTACTACTCTCTTGGCCTGAGCTCTGGTCTATGAGTGACCAGAAGCACCTTTTTTGTGCCCTGGAACTGTGACCAGGGTCCAAGGTCTGCTATGGCCACAAACCCTGGTATGCTAGTACTCCTCCTCTCCTTGGGACTGAGACCTAGGACTGTGGCCCCAATCCATATGTGGGCAATACAACAGAGTCCTGGTGCCAGCATAGGGACCACTATAATCTCCTTCTGACCAGTTGTATGACCCCCTATCTGTCTGTGGGCTGAGAGGTCCAGAAATTGCTACTGCCACCATTGATTCAGTCACTCCCTAGGATACTGACGATTTACTGGGGTGAGGCCTGCACTAGAGCACAGTCCACTTTAACACTAGTGCAACAGATCTTTCTTATCAACATTTTAAGTTGCTTTGGACTGGAAAATCATTTTACTCTGTTCTTTTGTGGGTTTTGCTATTCCAGAATTTGTTTTGAGGCATTATCTAAAGGTTTATGAGGATTATTTTCCACTTCTATTTCTAAGTTGACTATGAATTAACTTTTTTTTTTCTTTTTTATGGCATATCTTTACTGGGAAATGACCAAATACAAGAGGTTGAATTTCCTCTAAACAATGCTCTGAAACAACTAAAGAGTTGAAACTGAAGTTGAGGGCAAGGTAAGAGAAATCCTAGATGATGTCTATAATTTCAAGTCACTAACAAGATGAACTGCATCCTTAGATACCAAAAATAATTGACAGATATGATTGGAGAATCACTGTTAATTTTATTGGAAAAGTTATGAAACAGAAGAAATGCTATGGAACTGGAGAAGAAAAAATGTCTTCATTTTCTGAAAGCAAAATAATGGATTCTTTAAACTTTGGACCTTAATTTCTTGGCAAAATAATAAAAATGTATAATTTGCAAAGGGAAATAGTGATCACTGGAAGTCAACATGTCTTCATCAAGGACAAGTCACACCAAGGTAATTTGAAAAGGAAACTGTGAATTAGTGGAATAATAAATAATACCTGACATTTCTATGGAGTTTGAAGGTTTGTGAGGCAAAAAGATATATATATATATATATATAGATAGATATACACATATATATGTATATATACACACATATCTATCTATCTATCTATCTATCTATCTATATATATATATATATATATATATATATATATATATTCTCTCACTTGAGCCTTATAGCAGCCCTGTGAAGTACGTACTACAGATATTATCACAAATGAGTTAGCATATGCAAAGCACATTTTTTCACCTTTTGAAGTACTAAATAAATGCTGCCTCTTTACTATACAAATGAGGAAATTTATCTCAGAGATGTTAAGTGATTTGCTCAAGACCATACATCTAGTAATTATTGAGGCATGATTTCTACATAGGTCTTCCTGATTCCATATACAACAATATGTTAACAATCCTGCATCCTGAAAAGTGAAATATCTATAACACAACAAAACATTTGTTAGATTCTCTATTTCTATTAATACATTCATTTACTCAAGCAATAAATATGCATTAAGTACTGAAAATGAGTAGGATACTTTTCTATGTTCAGGTAATACAAGAAACAAATATAAAAACAACAACAAAACATCCTACCCTCAAGAACCTTAGATTCTAATGAATATACTTATGCTCTAACTTTATGAATAAAACAGAAATGTGGAATATAAGACATTACTGGTAAGTGGATTTTGACCTGGATCAATGAATAAACCTCCAGATTGCAAAGGTTCTATATAAAATTTCAGACACATGCCCTTGATCCCATGCCGCTCAAAGCACAGGAAAAAGATGCAGATGGTTATTAAATTGTAGGTGACATGAGCCTAGAATGAATAGCCACAACATTGAAAAAAATGTTCCACAAACATTCTGACAAGTCATAAGAATAATAAGCTACATCTTTAACAAGTGACCTATAATAAGGATAAGCATCATTCTGCTCTCCAGCAACCTACCCATTCCCTATTTATGTGCTACTGAACAAATTTGGAGGAAGTCAAACATTGGTGATAACTACAAGTCACTATAACTTTATGTTATCTAATATTCAGTTCTGTAAAGCAATCTTATTCCTCTCTAATTGATTCTCAATTCCATTTTCTACTGCTGCTTTTCTAAACTCTTTCTTTTCCTTCCTCAATCTCCCCACCCTTGGAGTTATCATCTTGGAGATAATCACATTTGACCCAATACTCTTTCAGATATGAGGTCCACATTTAGAATGACCTGTACTGTCTGTGAAGTATGTGATTTTCTCTTCTTTTTTATAATTTATTTATTATTAGTTTTTAACATTCATTTCCACAGGACTTTGAGTTACAAATTTTCTCCCCATTTTTCCCCTACCCCCACCCCCAAGACAGCAGGCATTCTGATTGCCCTTTCTACAAGTCTGCCCTCCCTTCTATCATCCCCCAATACCCTTCCCCTTTACTGTCTTCTAGGGCAAGATAGATCTCTGTACCCCATTGCCTGTGTTTCTTATTTTCCAGTTGCATATAAAAACAATTTTTAACATTTATTTTTAAAACTTTGAGTTCCAGATTCTCTCCCTTCTTCCCTCCCCACCCACCCTCATTGAGAAGACAAGCAATTCAATATGGGTTATACCTGTGTAGCTATGGAAAACACTTCCATAATAGCCATGTGGTCAAAGACTAACTATATTTCCCTCCGTCCTATCCTACCTCTATTTATTCTATTTTCTTCTTTGTCCCTGTCCCTTTTCAAAAGTGTTTGTTTGTGACTATTCCCTCCCCTAATCTGCCCTCCCTTCTATCATCCCCCCCCACCACTTATCCATTTTCCCCTTATTTTCCTGCAGGGTAAGATACCCAATTGAGTATGTATGTTATTCCCTCCTTAAGCCAAATCCAGTGAGAGTAAGGTATGCTAAATCCCTTTCACCTCCCCCCTCTTACCTTCCATTATAACAGCTTTTTGGCCTGTTTTTTTGTGAGATAATTTACCCAAATCTATCTCTCCCTTTCTCCTACTCCCAATACATCCCTCTCTCACCCCTTAATTTTATTTTTTAGATATCATCCCTTCATATTCAACTCGCCCTGTGCCCTCTGTATATATATATGAATATTCCATTCAACTATACTAATACTAAGAAAGGTCTCACAAGTTACAAATATCATCTTTCCATGCAGGAATTTAAAGAGTTCAACTTTCATAAGTCCCTAATGATTTCATGCTTCTCTTGATTCTTGTATTTGAAAATCAAATTTTCTATTCAGCTCTGGTCTTTTCATGAAGAATTCTTGAAAGGGGGCGGAACCAAGATGGTGGCCAGAAAGCATGAACTTGCCTAAAGGTCTCCCCCAGGACCCTCCAAACACCTATAAAAATGGCTCTGAACAAATTGTAGAATGGCAGAACCCATGAAATAGAAGAGGTAAGCACGGCTGCAGCCTAGGGCAGCATGGATGGTCATTGGGTAAGGTCAAGGTTGGCAGTTCTTGGGGAGGAGGACCGCTGGTGTGGCAGACCTTGCTGTGAGAAATATCTCTGAAAACAACAGCACATCCCCTCAAGCTTGGAACAAAGTGCTCTCTACTCTACAAGCAGTCATACCTTGACTAAAAACTCAAGGGTCAAGTTGTTGACTGGGAACATGGCCAGGCAGTGAAAACAAACTCAAATTCAGACTCACACTTTGGAATCTTTCTTTGGTGACAAAGAAGACCAAAATATACAGCCAGAAGAAGTCAACAAAGTCAAAGAGCCTACATCAAAAGCCTCCAAGAAAAACATGACTAACTCAAATGGAAAAAGAGTTTCAAAAAGCCAATGAGGAGAAGAATGCCTTGAAAGGCAGAATTAGCCAAATGGAAAAGGATGTCCAAAAGACCACTGAAGAAAATACTACCTTAAAAATTAGATTGGAGCAAGTGGACTTTATGAGAAATCAAGATATTATAAAACAGAACCAAAGGAATGAAAAAATGGAAGACAATGTGAAAGATCTCATTGGAAAAACCACTGATCTGGAAAATAGATCCAGGAGAAATAACCTAAAATTATTGGACTACCTGAAAGCCATGATCAAAAAAAGAGCCTAGACAGCATCTTTCAAGAAATTATCAAGGAGAACTGCCCTGATATTCTAGAGCCAGAGGGCAAAATAGAAATTGAAAGAATCCACTGATCACCTCCTTAAAAACATCCCTAAAAGAAAACTCCTAGGAATATTTTCGCCAAATTCCATAGCTCCCAAATCAATGAGAAAATACTGCAATCAGCCAGAAAGAAACAATTTAAGTATTATGGAAACACAATCAGGATAATACAGGATCCAGCAGCTTCTACATTAAGGGATCAAAGGGCTGGGAATATGATAGTCTGAAGGTCAATGGAGGTAGGATTAAAACCAAGAATCACCTACCCAGCAAAACTGAGTAGCATGCTCCAAGGCAAAATATGGATTTTCAATAAAATAGAGGACTTTCAAGCTTTCTCAGTGAAAAGGCCAGAGCTGAATAGACAATTTGACTTTCAAACACAGGAATCAAGAGCAGCAAGTAAAGGTGAAAAAGAAAGAGAAATCACAAGGGACTTACTAAAGTTGAACTGTTTTGTTTACATTCCTACATGGAAAGATGGTGTATATGATTCATGAGACATCAGTATTAGGGTAGCTGAAGGGAATATACATATAGAAAGCGGGCATAGGGTGAGTGGAAGATGAAGAGATGATATCTAAAAAAATAAAATCAAATTAAGGGATGAGAGAAAAATATACTGAGAGAGGGAGAAAGGGAGAGATAGAATGGGGTAAATTATCTCACATAAAAGGGGCAAGAAAAAGAAGGAAGTAGGAAGGGAAGTGTGGACAGGTGAGGAGGAGTGAGTGAATCTTGCTTTCATCAGATTTGACCTGAGGAAGGAATACCATGCACACTCGATTGGGTATCTTACCCTACAGGAAAGACGGAGGAAGAAGATAAAAAAGGGGGTATGATAGAAGGGAGGGCAGATAGGGGGAGGAGGTAATCAAAAACAGTTTTGTAAAGGGACAGAGTCAAGGGAGAAAACTGAATAAAGGAGGATAGGTTAAGAGGGAGCGAAATATAGTTAGTCTTTCACAACATGAATATTATGGAAGGGTTTTATATAATGATACTCATGTGGCCTATGTTGAATTGCTTGCCTTCTTAGGGATGGTGGGTGGGGAGGGAAGAAGGGAGAGAATTTGGAACTCAAAGTTTTAAAAACAGATGTTCAAAAAAAAGTTTTTGCATGCAACTAGGAAGTAAGATACACAGGCAATTGGACATAGAAATTTATCTTTCCCTACAAGAAAGGAAGGGAAAAGGGGGTGGGAGAGGAGTGGGGTAACAGAAGGGAGGGCTGACTGGGGAATGGGGTAACCAGAATATATGCCATCTTGGAGTGGGGGGGAGGGTAAAAATGGGGAGAAAATTTGTAATTCAAACTCTTGCGGAATTCACTGCTGAAAACTAAAAAAGAAAGAAAGAAAGAAAGAAAGAAAGAAAGAAAGAAAGAAAGAAAGAAAGAAAGAAAGAAAGAAAGAAAGAAAGAAAGAAAGAAAGAAATAGCAAAAAGAATTCTTGAAAGTGCTCTATTTCATTGAATATCTATTTTTCCCCTGAAGTAGTATACTCAGTTTTGCTGGCTAGCTGATTCTTGGTTTTATTCCTAGCTCCTTTTAGCTCTGGAATGTCATATACCAAGCCCTTCAATCCCTTAATGTGAAAGCTGATAGTGTTTCCACAATATTCAAATTGTTTCTTTTTGTCTGCATGCAATATTTTCCCCTTGACCTGGGACCTCTGGAATTTGTCTATAATATTCCTTGGAGTTTTCCTTTTGGGATCTTTTTCAAGAGGCGATTGGTGGATTCTTTCAATTTCTATTTTACCTTCTGGCTCTAGAATATCAGGGTAGTTTTCCTTGATGATTTCTTAAAAGATGATGTCTAGGTTTTTTCTTTGATCATGGCTTTCAGGTAGCCCAACAATTTTTAAATTTTATCTCCTGGACCTGTTTTCCAGGGTAGTGGTTTCTCCAATGAGGTATTTCATATTGTCTTCTATTTTTTCATTCTATTGGTTCTGTTTTATATATAGTTTTTTTTTTATTTCTCATAATGTCATTAGCCTCCATTCACTCCGTTCTAATTTTTAAAGAATGATTTTGTTCAGTGAGCTTTTAGACCCCCTTTTCCATTTGGGAAATTCTGCTTTTTAAAGCAATCTTATCCTCATTGGCTTTTTGGACCTCTTTTGCCATCTGGTCTAGTCTATTTTTAAAGTTGTTATTTTCTTCAGTATTTTTGTGTCTCCTTTAACAAGCTATTGAATCATTTTTCTTGATTTTCTTATATCCCTCTCATTTCTCTTCTCAATTTTTCCTCTACTTCTCTTATTTGATTTTCAAAATCCTTTTTGAGCTTTTCCATGCCCTCTGACCAATTCATATTTTTCTTGGAGGCTTTTGATGTAGGATATTTTACTTTGTTGTCTTCTTCTGGTTGTATATTTTTTATCTTCTTTGTTAAAGGAAGATTCTATAGTCTGTGAGCCATCTGCTCATTTTCCTAGCTCATTACTTGACTTTAGATCTCTTTGTCAAGGTATGACTGTACTTCCAGAGTGGAGAGTGCTCTGTCCAAAAGAGTTTTGTACAGCTGTTTTCAGAGATACTTTTAGGCAGCTGTAAATTTTCAGTTCTGAGGTAATATGTTCCAAGGACAGGTGTTTGCTCCTCTCCTGGCCTGTGCTGTGCTCTGTGAGTGACCCCAAGCACTCCTTTCTGCCCTGCAATTGCAAAGAGGACACTCCTCCAGAGCCACCACAAGCTCTGCCACACCAGTGCTCCTCCTCACCCCAGGACAACTACCTAAGACTGTGCCTGAGATCCAAGCATGGCAAAGAAAGAGAATCCTGCCTCAGGGCCAGCAAAGAGATTCCTGAAATCCTACTCTGATCAGATGCTTGATTTTCCCCATTGTCTGTTGCTTTGAAGCTCTGGAAGAAGCCACTCCCACTGTTGCTGCCACCTCTGCCACCCCAGGGTTGGGGCTATACCTCAGTCTTCTCTCGCCCAGGTCCAACAGAGTTTTCCCACTGACCTGCTAAGTTGTCTTTGGAATTTGTAATTTGAGAAGTCTGCAAACCACAAAAGCTGCCAGTGATTCAGTTCCTGGAGGCCTGCTCTGCTTGGTCTGTTCTGGCAGGTCTTTGCTGGCATGGCCCATGCTGGGCTGTGCTCTGCTCCCAGCCTGGTGCAATAGATACTTCCTGTTGACCTTCCAGGTTGTCTTGGTGTGGAGAATTGTTTCACCCTGTCATTTTGTGGGTTCTGTAGCACTAGAATTTCTTTAGAGTCATTTTTACAGGTATTTGGAGGGATTTGTGGGAGAGCTCAAACAAGTCCCTCCTTTTACTCTGTCATTTTGGCTCTGCCCTGTGACTTTCTCTTCTTAAGTCATGGAATTTCCTTTCAAATTGAGGGTACTTGTACAATCTGTTTGCTGCCATCATTTCCCATACTTTACAATTGTGTTACAGGGCTTTGATCAATTGCATCAAGGTTGCAGTTGCCTGGCTTCCATTCAATATTTGGTGAGTATGTTGCTTTACCGTCATCTTCTAACATCATGATTAGAGCCTTCATCAACTGATTTGTAGGAGACATGCCTCTAATAATGATTGGTTTTTTTTGGAACTTCATTATTGGTGATCTATCTTTCAATTTTATATAAAATATAAATAATGGAAGCATAGAATTATTTGGAAAGCTAAAATATGGCATTTGCCTCATGTCAAGGTCTTGTACCAATGTAGTAGATTTCACAGTCCTCTAACTTTATAGAACTTCAGCTTGTTCTGGAGACTTAAACTTCACAAATGACCCATTGGCCTTGGGAGAGGTGTGTGACTTCCTATTTTGTTATTCATTAGCATAAGTTTTCCCTAGGATGCTTTTTAAGGTGAGAGCATTCATCATCAGAATCACTGACTGAGCACCTTTGACACCAAGTATATATAGTAGTGTTCCAGTCCTGGCTCTGTGCTGAGCTGTGTCTTCCATTGACATACTTTTGTTATAGAACTTAGACTCATACATATCCCAAGCAACATTGGACTAAATATACACATAGAAGATTAAACATCATAGAATTAGAGAGATATCAGAAGTTTTCTTGGTTAAGTCCCACCCAAATCATGAATCTCATCTACAACAGCCCCTAAGTGGCTCTTTGGCCTACTCTACATTTGAAAATAGGATAGTATGATATAAGTACATAGCATAGTCTAATGGAAGTCATATTGGCCTGGGCAGCAGAACATTTAACTTAGTATCTGGATTCCGTTATTAACTTGCAATTGGCTTCACATCTATGTACCTACTCAATTTCTTTATCTATGAAATGAGAACACTGGACAAAATAATAGCTAAGATTCTTTGCAACTCCAGTGTTCTATGCTCAAAGCCTGGCATGTATGTGTGTCTGATACTTCTCTCTCTCTCTCTCTCTCTCTCTGTGTGTGTGTGTGTGTGTGTGTGTGTGTGTGTGTATGTGTGTTTGATTGTTTGCATATATAGGATTTCTATGTATGAAAAGGGTTGGGAACAAGCAAAGTGCCTTTGGCACTATTAATCTTATTTCTGTGCTCCCACTTCCCTTTTCAACAGCTTCTATCCACAATATCCTTAATCATTTTGTGATACTTAGGTCCTTCCTATCCACACAGGAAATCAGATTGTTTAATTCATCCAATTATTTTATTTTCTTTCTCAGGAATTTTTAAATAATCAGATAAGATAGCTTATGTCCCTGTCTAGTATTTTCCCACTCTTGATGTGTTGTATCAAAAAATGTTACCAATTTTATTTTTATAAATATTACTGTTATTGTTGTTACTGTTTTTTTAAAGATACCTGAGGACCTAAAACAAAGGTAAGATGAGAAGTACAGTCCTGCGCAGGGCCTGGGGAAGTGCCAGCAGCTACTCCTGGATCTATCAACCCACAGACTGATTGATGGAAAGTCACCTATTTAAACTTCATGGAGCCAAGATGGCAGAGTAAACAGTGAGTTGCTTTCACTCTCCTTTGTTGACCTTGAAAAACACAGAGAATATTGTCCCAGGGAAAATCCTGGAATGGTAGAGCAAGCAGAAAGACTGCAGTCTTTTAGCTCTAGCTCTGGAGGCTAGGGTAATAACAGGAAAGCTCCCTCTTACTGTGGCTGATGTGGACCAGTTCAGGATGGGAGGCATCCCAGCAAGCCAGCAGCAAGCCCCACCTTAGTGGACCAGCAGGAGATCCTGAGCCCCAGGGTGGAGGAGCAGGTGAGTGCCAACAGGACACACAACCACTCCAGCTCAGCACCAGATAAAATACCAGACCACTAGACCACCCAACTGCAAGCATCTGAGGCCCCAGCACAGATAAACAGTAACCAGGCATCTAGCTCCCTGCATAGGAAGTCTGGGATAGTGCCCAGTGGCCCCAGAAGCAGAGATCAAATTTAAAAGCCAGAAAAAAGGCAAACAACATGAGTATGAAGAATAAAAAAAAAAAAACAATGACTATAGAGAAATATCTTGTTGACAGGGAAGATCAAAACACAAATTCAGGAGAGGACAACATGGTCAATACGTCCACACCTGAAACCTCAAAGGGGAATATGAACTGGTCTCAAGTTCAAAAAAAATTCTTGAGAGAACTCAAGAAGAATTTTAAAAGTCAAATAATAGAGGTAGAAGAACAAGTTAAAAATACAATTGACAGAATGGAAAAAAGTACACTGAAGAAAACAACTCCTTAAAAAGTACAATTGGCCAGATGGAAAAGGAGGTACAAAAGCTAACTGAAGAAAACAATTCATTAAAAATTAGAATTGGGCAAGTAGAAGCTAATGACTCTATGAGACATCAAGAATCAATCAAACAAAATTGAAAGAATGAAAAAATAGAGGAAAATGTAAAATTCCTCATTGGAAAAAACAACTGACCTGGAAAATAGATCCAGGAGAGATAATTTAAGAATTATTGGTCTACCTGAGAACCACGATGGAAAAAAGAGCCTGGATACCATCTTTCAAGACATTATCAAGGAAAACCACCCTGAGGTTCTGGAACCAGAGGGTAAAATTCTCATCAAAAGCATCCATTGATCACCTCCTGAAAGAGATCCCAAATTGAAAAAAACAGGGAATATTGTAGCCAAATTCCATAATTATCAGGTTAAGGAGAAAATACTACAAGCAGCCAGAAAGAAACAATGAAAATATCATGGAATCATAGTCAGGATTATGAAGGACCTTGCAACTTCTACATTTAAAGAATGGAGGGCTTGGAATATGATATTCTGTAAGGCAAAGGAGCTTGGATTACAACCAAAGATCAACTACCCAGCAAAACTGAGTATAATATTTCAGGGGAAGAGATAGATGTTCAATGAAATAAGACACTTCCAGACTTTCCTGATGGACCAGAGCTCAATGGAAAATTTGGTCTTCAAAAACAAGACTCAAGAGAGGCATAGGTAAACAGGAAAGAGGAAAAAACAAACAAACATGTTATTCAATAAAGAAAAAAATGTTTACATCCCTACATGGGAAGACGATACTTGCAACTCTTGCGAACTGCATCTTCATTATATCATACAGAAAGGAAATACAAAATCAGAGTGGGGTTTAAGTTGATTTTGATGTGTTCATAAAAAAACCTAATAGAGTGCTGAAAAAGATTATAATGGGAGAAGAGAAAAAGAGGAGGCAGAACAGGGTAAATTACATCACATGCAAAGGCACAAAAAAAATATTGCAATAGAGGGAAAGAAGGGAGGGTGATGAGCACGGTTTGAACTTTACTCTCATTGAATTTGGCCCAAGGAGAGAATAACATACTGATGTATAGAAATCTATCTTGCTGTACAGGCAGTAGGAGGGGAGAAGGGAAAGAAAAGGGAGGGGTGGTTAGAATGGAGAGAAGAAGTAGTGAGGGAAAAGGGAAAGAAAGAGGAAGGGGCTGATAGAAGGGAGGAAAGATTGAGGGAGGCAGTGGTCAAAAGAAAAACTCTAGTGAGGTGGGAAAGAGAGAAAGGAGAAGCAAAAGCATTAACTGGGGGAGGGGGTAAGAGGGGAGGTATTGTTGTTGTTGCTTTGTACTTTGTTCTTGAAGAGGACCATGACATCAGGGAGATGAGGACATGACTTATAGTTGACTTTGATTTCAGCGAGGCAGTGCTGTACAAGGTCTTCAGCCTCACTTTCTCTTGCAGAGCCATCTGGGTCCAGTGGCCTAATATTCACCAGGATCACTAAGACACAGATAGTAATCATAACTGTGAATGTGATTGGGATGAACTCTATCATCAAACAGAAGTGCATAGCAGAATAGATTAAAAATCATAATCCTACAGTATGGTGTTTACAAGAAATACATTTGAAACAGAAGGATATACACAGGGTAAAGGTAAAAGGCTTGTGTAGACTATATTATAGTTCAGCAGAAGCAAACAAAGCAGGGGTAGTAATCCTAATCTCAGACAAAGCAAAAGCAAAGACAGATCTAATTAAGAGACAAGGAAGGAAACTACATTGTGCTAAAAGGCACCATAGACAATGAAGCAATATCATTACTAAACATATATGCACCAAGTGGTATAGCATACACTTCTTAGAGGAGAAGTTAATGGAGTTACAGGAAGATATAGATACTGAAACTATACTACTGGGGGACCTCAACCTCCTCCTTTCTGAACTAGATAACTCTAACAACAAAATAAATAAGAAAGAAGTTAAGGAGATAAATAGAATTTCAGAAAAGTTAGATATGATAGACCTCTGGAGAAAACTAAATGAGAATAGAAAAGAATATACCTTTTTCTCAGTGGTACATGACACCTACACAAAAATAGACCATGTACTACAGCATAAAAACCTCACAATCCAATGAAGAAAGGCAGAAATATTAAATGCATCTTTTCAGATCATGATACAATAAAATTGTATGTTATAAAGGGCCATGGAAAGATGTACTAAAAATCAATTGGCAGCTAAATAATCTAATTCTAAAGAATGAGTGGGTCAAACAACAAATAATAGAAACAATCAATAACTTTATCCCAGAGAATGACAATAATGAGACAATATACCAAAACTTATGGCATGCAGCAAAAGCAGTTCTTAGGGAAAGTTTTATATCTCTAAATGCTTACATGAATAAAATAGAGAAAGAAGAGATCAATAAACTGGGCATGAAACTAAACAAGTTAGAAAAAAAGAATAAATTTTAAAATTTCCAATTAAATACAAAATTAGAAATTTTGAAAACCAAAAGAGACATTAATAAAATTGAAATTAAGAAAACTATTTAACTAATAAATAAAACTAAAAGCTGGTTTTATGAAAAAATCAGTAAAATAGATAAACCTTTGGTTAATTTGATTAAAAAAAGAAAGAAATAAACCAAATTATCAGTATCAAAAATGAAAAGGGTAAATTCACAACTAATGAATAGGTAATTAAAATGATATTTTGAAACTATATTGCCTAAGTATATGTTCATAAATTTGACCATCTTAATGAAATGGATGAATAGTTACAAAAAATATAAATTGCCCAGATTAACAGAAGAGGAAGTAAAATACTTAAATAACATCATCTCAGAAAAAGAAATTGGACAAGCTATCAATGAACTCCCTAGGAAAAAATCTCCATGTCCAGATGGCTTTGCAAGGAAATTCCATCAAACATTAAAGAATAATTAATTCCAATACTATATAGACTATTTGGGAAAATCAATGAAGAAGGAGTCCTACCAAATTCTTTTTATGACACAAATATGGTACTGATACCAAAACCAGGAAGAGTCAAAACAGAGAAAGAAAATTATAGACCAATTTCCCTAATGAACATAGCTGAAAAAGTTTTAAATAAAATATTAGCAAAAATGTTACAACAACTTATCACAAGAATAATACACTATGACCAGGAATGACTTTTTTCCAGGAACGCTAGGCTGGTTCAACATTAGGAAAACTATCAGCATGATTGATCATATCAACAACAAAACTAGCAGAAACCATATATTATCTCAATAAATGCAGAAAAAGCTTTTGACAAAATACAACACCCATCCCTATTAAAGACACTAGAGAGCATAAAAATAAATGGAACCTTCATTAAAATGATAAATAGCATCTACCTAAAACCATCGGCAAGGATTTTATGTAATGGAGATAAGCTAGATGCATTTCCACTAAGATCAAGGGTGAAGCAAGGATATTCATTATCACCGCTGTTATTCAATATGGTACTATATATGTTAGCATTAACAATGAGAGAAGAAAAAGAAATTGAAGGAACTAGAATAGACAAAGAAGAAACTAAGTTATCACTCTTCGCAGATAACACGATGATATACTTAGAGAATGCTAGAGAATCAAGTAAAAAAGTTACTTAAAATAATAAATAACTTAAGCAAAGTTTCAAGATATAAAATAAACCCACATAAATCCTTGGCATTCCTATATATTACTAACAAAGCCCGATAGCAAGAGATAGAGTCATTCCATTTAGAGTTACTGTAGACATTTTTCACACAAAGTCAGATCGAACTAATTGGAAAACAATCAGTTGCTCCTGGGTAGGTTGAGCTAATATAATAAAAATGACAATTTTACCTAAATTAATTTACTTATTTAGTGACATACCTATCAAACTACTAAAAATCATTTTAAAGAGCTAGAAAAAATAATAACAAAATTCATCTGGAAGAACAAAAGATTCATAATATCAAAGGAATTAATGAAAAGAAATGCTAGGGAAGGTGGCCTAGCTGTACCAGATCTTAAACTGTATTATAAAGCAGCAACCATTAAAACTACTTGGTACTCGATAGGAAGTAGAGTGGTGTGTCAGTGGAATAGGTTAAGTACAGAAGACATAGTAATCAATGAGTATAGTAATCTATTGTTTGATAAACCCAAAGACTCCAGCTTCTGGGATAAGAACTTGCTATTTGACAAAAAACTACTGGAAAATAGTATGGCAGAAACTGGGCATAGACCAATATCTTACACTGTATACCAAAATAAAGTAAAAATGGGTTCACAATTTAGATATAAAGGGTGATACTATAAGCAATCTGGGAGAGCAAGGAATAGTTTACTTGTCAAATTTATGGAGAACAGAAGAATTTAAGACAAAACAAGAGATAGAGAACATTATGAAATGCAAAATGGATAATTTTGATTAAATTGAAAAGTTTTTTTTACAAACAAATCCAATGTAACCAAGATCAAGAGGGAAGCAGAAAGTTGGGAAAGAAGTTTTATAACCAGTGTCCCTGGTAAAGGCCTCATTTCTAATATATATAGAGAATTGAGTCAAATTTATAAGAATACAGGCCATTCCCCAATTGATAAATGATCAAATGACATGAACAGGTAGTTTTCAGAGGAAGAAATTAAAGATATCTATAGTCATATGGAAAAAAAGTACTCTAAATCACTATTTATTAGAGAAATGCAAATCAAAACACCTTTTAGGTATCACATCACACATCTCAGATTGGCTAACATGACAAAACAGGAAAATTATAAATGCTGGAGAAGATGTGGGAAAATTGGAATGCTAATGTATTGTTAGTTGAGTTGTGAACTGATCCAGCCATTCCGGAGAGCAATTGGGAACTACACCCAAAGAGCTATAAAAACGTGCATACCCTTTGACCCAGCAGTACTGCTTTCTAGGGCTGTATCCTAAAGAGATCACACAAGTGGGAAAGGGACCTGTACGTACAAAAATATTTATAGCAGCTCTTTTTGTGGTGGCAAAGAATTGGAAATCAAGGGGGGGTGCCCATCAATTGGGGAATGGCTGGACAAGTCGTGGTACATGAATGTAATAGAATACTATTGTGCTATAGACTTCAGAAAAACCTGGCAAGGTTTATATGGACTGGTGCTGAGTGAAATGAGCAGAACCAGGATAACACTGTACACAGTAACAGCCACATTGTGTGATGACTGACCTTGACAGACTTACATCTTCTCAGCAATGCAAGGTTCTAAGACAATTCCAAAAGACACATGATAAAAAATGCTATACATATCCAGAGAAAGAATTGCAGAATTCGAATGCAGATTGAAGCAAAGTATTTGCTCTCTCTTTTTTGTTTTGTTTCCTCTTTCTTGTGGTTAATTCCACTGGTTATAATTCTTTGCAACATGACTAATGTGAAAATATTTTAATGTGAATATATTTATAGAGCCTATATATGATTGCATACTGTTTTGGGGAGGAGGAGGGGGGAAAGAAGGAAAGGGGAGAAAATTTGGAACTCAAAAGCTTGTGGAACTGAATGTTGTAAACTAAAATTAAATTAATTTTTTTTAAAAAAGTCAAATTTGAACCCAGGTCTTCTTCACTCCTGACCCAGCACTCTATCCACTTCGCTGTCTTGCTGTCTCATTTATAATCAATTCTTTCACTTCCTCTCCTTTCATCCTTTTCTTAACTCTCTACAACTTGGCTTCCAACTTCATCATTCAACCAGAACCATTCTATTCTCTTCTAAGTTACTAAAAATATCTAAATTGCAAAATTCAGTTACATTTTTTTAATCATCATGCTTCTTGATCTCTCAGCAGTCTTTGTGTGTGTGTGTATGTGTGTGTGTGTGTACGTGTGTGTGCGCGCGCGCGTGCACGCGCATGTGTTTTGGAGGGCAGAAGGCAAGGCAATTGGGGTTAAATTACTTGCCCATGGTCACACAGCTATTAAGTGTCAAGTGTCTGAGGCCGGATTTGAACTCGGGTCCTCCTTACTCCAGGCATGGTGCTCTACTCACTGTGCAACCTAGCTGTCCCTGTCCACCCAGTCAGCAGTTTTAACACTGTCAATCACCCCTTTCTTGATTTGCTCTTTTTAGGTTTCCCTGATACTATTCTCTTTGGATTTCCCTCTTAACTATCTGGCTGCTTCTTCTTAATCTTCTTTGCTGGACCTTCATTCACGTCATGCCTACTAACCATTGCTGTTGTTGTTTATCATTCATTCTCAAAGAGGACCAATGATATCACTTGGGTGATGTCTTGATATACACATGAATTGGATTCCAGTGAGGTAGAGCTACTAACCAGGAATGTCTATCAAAGATTTCTGTCCTGGGTTCTATTCTCTTCTCCCTCTATACTAATCTCATTTGGTGATCTCATCACCTCCTTTGGATTCAGTTATCATCTTTGTGTTGATGGCTCTAATATCTACTAATACAGTTCTAACCTCTCTGCTGCTCTCCAGGCTTGTCCCTGCCATAGATATCTTAAACTAAATATGTCCCAAACTAAATTCATTATTTCCTCTTCTCAACCCTCACTATTTTTTAACTTTCTTATTAGTATTGAGGGAGCCATCATTTTCTCGGTCACCAAGACTCTCAACCTAGGTATGATTCTCAACTCTCACTCTCTGACTCCTCCCCAAATATATACTCTGTTGTTAAAGCCCATTAATTTTTACTTTTGAAAATAAAACTTCGAGCATATCACCCTTTTTCTGCTCTAATGCTTCTACCATTCTGGAGAATGGCCTCATCACCTTCCGCCTGGACTCATGCTTTCTAGTTAGTCTTCCTGAGACGGATATCTCACCACTCACGTCCATTCTTTACTCAGCTGTCAAATCTGTCTTCCTAAAACCCAGACGCATCCCCCTGCCTCAACAAACTAGTGGCTCCCTATCGCTTCCAGGATCAAATATAAAATCCTTCAGCATTCAAAGCCCTTTATAACCTGCCCCTGACCTTTATAGTCCCTTTATACTTTATTCCTTGACACATTCTCTTTGGTCCAATGACACTGACCTCGCTGTTTGTCACTCAAAACTCTCCATCAGGTTATACTGCACTTTTCATTGGCTATTCCTAATGCCTGCAGTATTCTCCTTTCTTATCCCTGCTTCCTAGGTAAAATGGTACCGTCTACAGGAAACCTTTACTGATCTTCTTTAATTCTATTTCTTTCTCCCAATTGAGTCTTTCCAATTTATCATATATAAAAATGAACTTCTTGAGAGCAGAGACTGCCACAGTGCCTGATTCATAATAAGCATTTGATAGAATGACTATGCTAATCACATATGTACACATGTATAGGTTTATGTGCATTTATATACTATGTGTAATATGTGAGAATATTTATTTATCATCTATCTAATTCTCATATACTCCTGGAAAGTACCTTATCTAGTTTTTTTTTTTTTTTATTGAGTCACTTTTCAGCTGTGTTTGACTCCTTGTGACCTCATTTGGTGTTTTCTTGGCAAAGATACTGGAGTGGTTTGCCATTTCCTTCTTCAGCTCATTTTATAGATGAGGAAACTGAGACAAACAGGGTAAGTGACTTGCCCAGGGTCACATGGCTAGTAAGTGTTTGAGGCCAAATTTGAACTCACAAACATGAGTTTTTCTGACTCTAGACCCAACCCCTTATCCACTTCTCTACTTAAATGCCCCATTATTGAGTTTAACAATTTCCTTTTACAAAGAAACAAAGCAATTAAAGCACTCACACAAGTATCATGTAGCCCCAGTTCCACAAATAATATATAGCAAAGCCAGAATTCATATCAGGTCTTCAGACTCCAAACCCAGTGTGCTTTCTGCTATATAGTTCCTACTCACAGATGCCATCCCTTCCACATATACAGGTAATAAACTCAACATGGCATTTAATTTTGCTCTTTATGAAGAGGCTATGATAAATAAATAAGGATAGGAGCATGTCCCAGCACTAGAAAAATGCAAGCTCAGGAACCATTAGGGTGGAGTTATTGGAAAGATGCTGCATGTACTTGGAAGTGGCATTTCTGTGGAGCTTTCATTTATAGGATTCCAACCCTCTTTAAAAGTATTTGGTCGTTTCAGCTGCACAGTTAATAAGTCTTGTGATTTATGCTCCTGCTGATTGTTTCATGTCTTTGCTTTGTATGATTATCAGCCTGCTTTCTGCCCCTATGTCCTCAATTTGGAGACATTACCCAGGAAGGTAGATCAGCTTTCACCACAGCCACAGTGATGAGGTGTCAGAAAAACAAAACAAAACATAAAGAGAAATTGAAAAGATGTTTCTCTGGGCCATGTAGCAAAATGCACGGGTTGTGTGTGATAAACATATAACTCAGAAGGAAGGTGCTACCTTTACTAAGAAGTTTCCAAGCGCTTTACCTGAAATCAGAACCACTGGACTGGCTGAGAATCCTGTCAGCTTGTCCAATTAAGGCTTTCATATCCTGTGGGGGGAAAAAATCTTTATTAATGAAAATGCTGAAAAGCTGAGAAAACAAAAACAGAAATTACTTTTCTATGTCCTGTGGAAAAATATCTGATTTGGACTAAATAAAAATCCTTTTTGTAACATGATTTTAAAATGCAATCTCAAGATGTGTTTTTATAGATTTTTATGCCCATATTCACCACCCAGATAAAGAAACCTTTTAACCCTGAAAGTTCTAACTACAGAGAGAACATGGAGGCAGCCAATGATTTAGCCCCCAGCTGCAGAAGATAATGTTCCTACTCACATTTGTATACATTTTGGATTAAGTGTCATGAAAATAAACCACACCCCCTCACCCAAAGTCCCTGAGCTTCAATTAGTGGAGTTCATGGCTTCTGAGGATAGGTCAGGATAGCACAGCCAGAAAAGCAGCCCAGTGGAGGCCTCATAGTCAGATCTGGGGCCCATAGGTAAGGCAAGTACAACATTGGATTGTACTGCTCCAGCCTGATAGAAAGTACTGTGCTCATAATGGCCTGGGTCTGGGGCACCCCTAAAGGTTTTTCTGGGCCATGACCCCAGTCTTAATCCTGGAACTATTCTGATGCTGTCTTTAGGCCCACCCCAGTCTCTCGCTTTAGCCTGACTTAATACACTGTTTCTACCCAGATTTGCTTCTGCCACAGCTTCCCTATAGCAGCCTGCATTCCCCCTACATGGGAAGAGCAGCTGGCAAACTTGACAATGCCAGCCACAGACCCCATGACCCTGATACTTGGGCTTTTCTTATTCCAGGATAAGACCAGAGGGCATCCAGATGGAGGCAGAGAAAGATGGCATGTCAGGCCTACAGGTGGAGTGGCTGGACCCTTCTTGGGTCTCCATGATTTTCCCATTACCTATTTTGGCCACAAATGCAGTGGTCTTAGCAACAGCAGCAGCTATTGTCACCTCTTTTGGGCTACAGCTGTTGCAATTCCTGAGGCCACTTCTGCAGTCTCTGCCTCACCTCAGTGGTAGTCATTGACTTTTTATGGCCATTTCAGCCTGACCTATGTCACTAGGTCCTAGCTCTTTCATATTAACTCTAATGTGGTTTCTGATGGCAAAGACCTGCTTTTATTTTTACTTTTATACTTATTTCAGTGGAATCCAGCAATATGAAAAGATGCTCTCAAAGTATCTGAACTGCTGCTACTCATGACAGTAACATGGTTACATATCCTGACATTATCATAAGAATTTAAACTACAGAATTCCCTTTATCCACAGTTTTTTAATTGTAGTTGTTTTCTCCCCAATTTGTTTTCTTCTTCAAATGTACTTACTTTTTCCTACTTCCTCCTGTCTCTATTCTTCTTACTAGTTTTTTCTTTGGGAGCATTGGCTTAATAGGATTGCAAAGACAATTCAGTAACAGCTGGTTTTCTCTTTTTCTTTTTAGATAATTGATAGTTATCACTAAGCTAGTGGCAGCATTTGATTTTTGACTGTATAGGTCTAAATGATTAGATTTACCATAGGAGTGGATTCATGTACGATACAGATAGAGTATGACATTAAGCATGTGATGCAGACTCTTTGTCCTAAAGTGCAACTTTTTATTAAAACAATACCATGTGTTGACCAATTTCTTATTCCTAACTATAAACAAATGGATAGAAGAAAGAGGAAAATCTTTTAAAAAAATATAAATAATACAAATAATTCTTCTCTGACTAAATTTTAAGTGTCATTAATCATTTTAAGTTAACCCTTAATATTCTAACTTTACTTCAAAGATAACCTTTACATTTCCTTTATTATTGAATTTTCAAGTGACTATGCCCTACTTTCTCCCCAAAACAACAAAGTTATACCTTCTAGTCTTCTTCCAAGTGTTGTAGATGACCCAGCTAATGAGATCACCTTTCCCTGATTAGCACATTCTCTTCTCAGAGAACAATTCCTAAGATATCCTTAAACTACCATTTCCTAAACATCATTATTATTTCAATTTTTCCCTTGGGAATTAAATAAATGGAGAAAATTACTAATAGGTGACTTTGATCTTGGTGTTCACAAAAAAGAAAACCTTAATATTATCTTGTCTTGACTAATCTTTTAAATTCCACTTTGATGTGAAAGTCATTTGTTCATACTGGTTAAATAAGTTTAATTTTCCAGTCTAGTAAGTTTTTGTTCTATTAATGAGTCTTAAAGGGGTTTTTAACCCTGCACCTTTGAAAACAGAATCAAACACTTTTTTAAAAACCAAGTTATACAGTGATTTCTTGCCTTATGTGATGGCAATGTTGAAAAAAATATACAAAATGATAATGAATTGAACAGAACCAGGAGAGCAGTTGATATAATAACAACATTGTGAAAACAAACAACTTTGAAAGCTATAAGAATTTTGATCAGAATAGTGAATATCATTGATTCCAGAAGACCAGTGATGAAGCATATCGCCCACATCCTGACATAGAGGTGATAGATTCAGGATGCAGAATGATACACATACCCATAAATACATACATATATATGTGTGTGTTTGTTTGTTTTGCTTGACTATGCATATTCATTAAAAATAATTTTTTCTCCTCCCCCCACCCATGAAACAGGGGGTAGGAGGGGAAAAATAAAAATTTCTGTTCTTTAAAAAAAATTATCTTAATTTTTTAATTTGATGGAACAAAGGATACTCTAGATGTGTAAATGGTAATAACTTTTTTGCTCTCTCTCCCCTAAGAGAATGAGTTCCTCTACCAAAGCTTATCTTTGTTCTTTAAAGTTACATTTATGCATTTTGTTTAATTTTTTGAATACTGGTTAGACAAAATATGATCAATCACAGCTGTTTTTAATTTATTTTTATTTTTTTCATTATTTGTCAACATGGAGTTGCAAAAGATACAGAGGACAGGGACATCAAGGCATATAAATAAAAAATGATGTCGGAAGAGAGCACAGAGTATATTTGAAAATCATCAAAATGTTATCTAAATTAGAGACTTCTAAGCTAGATGAAATCTCATTGTTATATTTTATAAACCCACAAAATTAGGGTTAAAAATAAGGAGATCTGGGTCTTGTTTTATGCTGAAGCTAGTAGGTTAAAATGGTCATTTGTGCTGTCTGGTGGCAGCAGGACTATCAAGTAATTTTGTCTTCTTCATTACATGCAACCACATATACACAGAGAAATCTCTAGGGAGAGATTGAGTAGAAGGCAGTGACTAGAGTAGCTGATGCCTAGAGGGAGCAGAAGTAGAGTTCCTGAGAGTAAAAAAAATAGAAATTCTCATATTTCAGGCCTCAGAGTCAGAAAAAGAGGAAAAGGAATAACAAAACCTCTCTGGCAAGTTCAACAGAATATTTTTTTTCAACTTCAACCAGACTGCTAAACCTGCATAGACTGCCTACTATATCACATTTTTTTCTGTTGTGGCACATATCTTTTTGGATTTCTAGGTAATTTTAAATATTATGAAATGAGTTTCTCTATGCCCCAAGAATGATTCTGTACATAAATATTGTTAATAAGATAATAATGAAAGAAAAAAAATCTCATGGATTGCATGGAAGAGAGGAAAAGAGAAGACAACTGGAAAGGTCGTAAAAGGCCACATTGTGAAGAGCTTTAAATGCTGAGCAAAATATGTCATGTTCAATCCTTAAAGGAACAGAGGACAGTCATACTGATTATATCAGCAAAGAATTGGAAGACAGCATATCTTTCATAGGCTCCATGGAAAGGAGGCAGCAAACCCTTATTTTATTGAAGAGGATGATTTTTTTATTTTATCCTCAGAATTAGCCAATTTCAGATAATTTATCCCATCAGTTAGACTCAATAGAATGCTTTATCTAATGGAAGGGTAGGGCAAAAAGATATCTTCATGCATTCAATCCAAATCAGAAAGAGAAAAAAGTGGGCTTAGCATGATATTGATGTGCATTTTATTTATTATTTTATGAAATGGGAAAAAATGCCTAAGAGTTTGCAATAACAGAGTAACTCAGAATTTCTGGCATATTTAGACTGTAAAGGAAATTTTTATCTGAAATTGGAAATTTGTTTATGCATATGGAGTTATAAAATGCACAAACACATGTATATGTAAGTTCATGAATATGTTTCCATTGTAGAACAAAAATAAACCTTGTTTCCAATTAATAACTCTGGCATTTGGAAAAAAAATCATACAAATATCCATGACCACATTCCTAATTTCTAGACTGGTGTTCCTGGCAATATATTTTATCTCCCTTTAGGTGGATGGAGCATGTACAATAAAACCATGATTGCCTGAGCACAATTCAAGCAGGAAATTGTTTACTAATGACAGACACCAGTAGAAGCTAACTTTTCGTTATGAATCATAAGCTTTTGTTTTCTACCAGTGTGCTTTTCCTTTGCATTTTGGGATTTAGGAAACAGCTGTATATAAATGCCACCCCTCCAATGAATGCAGTTCTATAGATCAAGTTAGCTTTTGCCTTTGATTACTTATTTTCCAAGCAAAATTCTAAAAGAATGTATTAGTCATTACTCATATGGTATCATATTTCCTTTCCTTCTCAATGGGAGGGGGAGGAGATAAAGGAGAGAATTCGGAATTGAAAATAAAATTTAAAAAAGAACATATTTATCATAAATAAATGTCTTTGGCTGGAAGAAGTGTTAAGGAGAAAATATGCATTTCAACAAGTCACCCAGTCATTCTCCCTGACATTGTAAGGTGATTGAAAAGGAGAAATTGTTTTAATAGTATTCCCCCACCCCATGGAGTTTGCTTTCACTATTGTCTCTAATATAGAAATAACTTCTCTGAGAGCTTCCATCTAAGGCCTATGTGCCTTCATGTGATTTGCCACATATTCAGGCGGGACAGTGAAAATTGCTCATAGAGCTCCACTGCTACCTTTATGAATTCAGTATTCAGTTTCAGATATTAGACATTCAGCTAGGCAGAGAATGTTCTCCGTAAATACCTTTTCTGGGGGTGTGGGGAGAATGCTAACTTTATTTCCTGCTATTGTTTGGCATGGTTGAGACCAATTCAGTTAAATATGATCTGGGAGTGTGGTATTCAATGTATGGTATATATATTTTGGTTCTATCATTTTTTGTGTCTTTTTGTTATTCCCAGCTCAGTCCCTCATATTTGCCAATATATGTATCTGTATTTTTAACTGTGTGTATATATTTATATACTTTGTCATATATATACACACATGTGCAGAGTGCATACATATTTAAGTGTGGGTGCATATGTGTGTGTTGCTATTACTCAAGTTGGGATTTGAACTCAGGTCTTTAAGCTTAGCACTCTTCTATAATTATAGATTTAGAGCTAGAAGCAGCAGTATGCTGATAAATGTCTAACAATTAGGTCTCCAATTTAGAAAAAAATGTATATACAACACAAAGTAAGGTTTAATCTGCATTGATAACATATTTCTATCCTTTTCTTAAGTCAAGATCATAAAAAATAAATCAAGCTCTGATTTATAGCATTTGCTGATTCCTTACTTGCCTATGCTCACTGAAAAAAGAACAATTGTCTCTCTATTCATGTCTTCTCTAGCCCTTCCATTCCTTCCCCACTTTACAAAGTTACATCATATCATTTTAGGTTCCTTCATACAATATACTCTGCTATTGGTACTTCTATAATTAGAGAGTGGCTCTAGTGTACCCTAGATATATCAAAAACAGTAACTACGACTTTAGACTCCTTTATTTGTATCTCCTGATGATAGCTATACTTCACAGAATAAATATTTAGCATGTTCTGTTGAGCTGCCCACTATACAATGACCCAAGACAGTCCCAAGGGACTAATTATGAAGCATAATGTCCACCTCCAGAGAAAAAACTGGTATTGATTGAATACAAACTAAAGCATGCTATTTTTTTCACTTTCTTTCTTTCATCCTTTTTCTTTTATTAGAGTCTTCTTGTACAAAATGACTAATATGGAAATGGTTTGTGTTTTACATAATTGCACATGAATAACCTATATATGATTGCCAGGGAGAGGTGAGGGGAGGGAGAAAGGAAGGGATAGAATTTGGGACTCAAAACTTTAAATAAAAACTGTGTTTTTTTAAAGTACTTGGCTGATTCAAAAGAGGATAATTGCTAACATGGAAGTAACTAAAAATATTGAATGTCTTTCTATATAACTGTCATTATAGCTGGGGTGGTGAAGCTGAGATTTTGTTGTTGGGTGTTGACATTTAGAGGACAATTAGAGAATGCCAGTTTTTCAGAAACAACTGAGCTTTGCACCTTAGTTAAAATAACTTGTCAATATAACCAGCCACCAGATGACATATTGGAAGCTACACTCTCAGTCTTCTCCCTAGCCTGGCTGTCCAATGTGCTCACTTCACCAACACTTTTGGAGAGTACATATTGTGTTATTTAACCTAGGTATGAAAATTGACTGTTACAGCTCAAAGCCAGTAGACACCTTAGATGAGCTTCATAAGTTAGCTTACTGATACAGATTTTCAGCTAGAATACTAACGATATGCAAAAATAAGTTTAAGAGCTACCAATAACTGCTATTGTTGTATACAGTATTACTTTTAAATTTTTCAACAAGGACATGAAGGAAACGGCTTTTAAAGGTTTTTTTTTTTTTTTGGTTTGGTTTTCTTTAGCCCCAATTTTATTTTCTCTATTTTTTTCACGATATAAAGGAATTAAAAGTTCCATTAAATGAAAATCATGGTGAGATTACTAGCTATTCATTAGAAAATGACATCTTTATTTCTCTCCTAAGCAATCTTTTCGTGAAGAATGGCTCATAATTTTAATGTTTTTAGTCGCCTCATAAAACACCTGGGATATATACATTAAAAGCTCAGGTTTAAGAATCTGCGTTCCCTGATCATCATGAAAGCATTCAGTGCTGTTCCTGGTGGCATGGCAATTGAAAGAGTCTTGGAACAATAATAATTCATAAATAACCCTTTTCATCAAAATGACATATCTTGGTTTGATTTCCATGAATATTCAGGCCCTCTTCCTGCTCTCATTGTTGACTCTTGAAGTTATATTTTAGATATTCATTAAAAGACTTTTTTTTTCAACTTTTAAATGACATGTTCATGCTTGACCTATTCTCAGCTTTACTAGTCCAACCTTTTAGGCATGACACTTTGTAAAATGTAGCATGTGCTCTCAGAGATCCATAATTGCTAAGTAGTCATTCCACTCAAATGTCCCTCTCCCCTTTGTATTCATCAGGGACATATCCATCTGTCACTTAGTATTGACATATAATTTTGTACTGGCAGTTGCTTACTAATTAATATTTACAACAACTGGGATGAGAAACAAAAAAAAAACAAATTCAATAACAGCAATAGTTTGTATTTACATAATATTTAGGAAGACATTTGTATTCAATACATGGTTTAATCTTCATGGTGGAAGCATTATCACCCCCATTTTACAGATGAATCAGTGAGACATACACTTCTGAGTTGAAAGGTACCTCAGAGATTATCTCATTTGCTCAACTCTTGCCCAGTAAATTCAGTTCCATTCAAAGACTTGCCATAGTGAGGAAGTGTCACTATCTTTCAAGCCAAAGTATCTAGTTTTTCAACAGCTGTAATATCAAAATTTTTCTTTGTTTAACAAAAACTAGTCTTTTAATAACTTCTGCTTGTTTCCATTTCAAAACAAAATATTTCCTGATAACAATTAAGAACCTATTCTTTTACATTAGAACATAAATTGATCTCAGTTCTGCCATCTGGGACCAAATCAGGGCAAATATAAAGTCTTCTCTATGTGATAACCCTTTAAATATTGGAAGATCACTATTGCTGTTCCTTTTAATGGACTCTTCTCTCATTAACAATTCACAAATACTTCAACACATCTTCATGTCATTTCTAGTGGTCTTAATATCCCGTTCACATTTCTTTCTTTTGGACATTTTCATTTGTCAATATCATTTCTAATATATGGTCCTGACAACTTAACACAACACTTCAGAGATAATCTGAGCGTAGGTGAGTATAATGGAACTATTAATTCCTTCATTCTAGACATTATGCTCCTATGGATATAGCATTAACTTTGTTAGCTTTCACATAACACTCTTGACATGCTGATTTTGCTCTACACTGTAATGATTTATAGCCTTTTTCTCCCCATGTCATCTGATGTCTAGCCATGGTTTTCCCTATCCTCTACCTTTACAACTGATTTTAAAAAAAATAATGTAGGAATTTATGTGTATTCATAACAAACATTTTATTAGCTTCAGTCCTCTATTAAAACTTGTTGATATCTTAATCAATACCAAATCTAAGATCCAAATTATTAGCTATCCCTTTTAGCTGTGTGTCATATGAAAATTTGATAAACATGTCACCTATGCTCACAAACAAATAATTTATTTTAAAAACTGTTGAAATAGACCTTCCACCAGAGTGACATGAACCCAGTCATAAGCACCTGATATGTCTGTTCATTCAATTTGTTTTAAAATATATCTAATGATTTAACTCTACATCTATGTATTTTATCCAAAAGAACATTGGGAATGATATTGTCAAATTTTTGCTTCACTCCAGATATACTCTGTTCATGATGTTCTCTAAACAATTAGCTTAATAACTCTGTTCCCTCCCCACCCCACCCCCCAAAAAAGTGTGTCTACTATAGCTTGCCATTAGTTGACCCTTATTTACAGTAACAACAAAATAATTTGGCCCAGTAGCACAAAGAAGACAATTCTTACTGAAGTCTTGCTGACTCCAAGAAATGCTGTCCTCCCATTCTAGGTACTCACAAACCATGCCTTTAATAATGCCTTCTAGGTATTTTTTCAGGCATCTGAATCAAACTCAACATCTTTGAAAGCTCTACCATCTCCCCTTTTCTGAAAACCAAGACCACATTCGCCCATCCCTATTTCGATTCTCCCATTTACCATAATCCTGAAATATCACCAACAACACACCTATAATATCCATCTATTCTTGCAGTGCCCAGGGATGCATTTTATCTAGGTTAGGGGATTTGAACTCCTCTGGGGAAGGCATAGAGATTGCTGGACTAAGAGCCAGGAAACCCAACTCACGTTCTGATCCTCCGAAATTTAAAAGCTATGTTAACCTCTGTGACCCCCAGTTTCTCATGTGTATAAAGGAGAAAATTATCTCACAGATTCACTGTGAGGGGAAAATAATGCAAAATTTAAAGCAAAACATAAATGTGAGTTATCATCATAATAATAATTAGCATTTGTAAAGTACTTTAAGCACTGTAAAGTATTTTGCCCTGTGGAAAAATTGGAGGACTTTATTATTATTTTTGTTTCCATTCTGAAGATCCTACATAGTCCAGCCAGATCAATTATTTATAACATATAAATAACTGACACTAAGGTGGTGTCAGTTATTTCCTTTTAGATTATCTGGAGGAAAATGTCATGTCTCAGCGTCTAATTGGCTCCAGAGCTGTTCTCTAATTGTTTATGAAAGAAACATTGTCCTCTTTATGTTACTGGGTAAACATCTCTTGTGTTATTCTAAGTAAGTGTTTCATTAGGAGGAAAGCTCTGCATATATCTTACATGGAAAGATCTTTACCACAACCCCATGAGGAAAGTGTTTTTTAATCCCCATTTTACAAGTGAGAAAAGTGAGGCTGAGAAATGATTTCCCCAGAAGCATGTCATTTATAAATATCTGAGACTAGATATGAAGTCAGATCTTCCTAACCCTAAGCTTAGCACTCAATTCATCCGCACTTTTGGCAAAAATAAAAGGTTTCTGATTGCAAAACGACCAAAAGTTAATTCAAAATCAAATATGTTATGAATGCAAGATGTTTCTGGCAGCACTTGCCCATGTTGCATGGAGTGACTTAATGGCAGCATTGGTTCTGAACCCACATTATGTGCACTCTGAACTGAGCATGCCTTCCTGCCATGCTACACCAAAAAATGTTGCCAGAAACACCTCAGCTCAGATTCAAGATGATTGTATATTGTGAATTGCAATATTTTTACTGTACATACAAAGTTTTCTGCTCTTACAGAAACAAAATAGTTTTATTACAGAAAGTAAAGACTTTTAACATTTTCCTACCATCATTCCTCAGAATGTAAGTATCAAATTAGTACAACTTTGGATTGTATTGTGTTAGAACATTTGATTTTAAAAATTGCTGTTATGTTGTTCTTCTACAGAAACATAAGTATTTAATTGCAACAAGTAAAGTCAAAAGCCCTTTAATAATCTATCTGTATCACCATTGCTGTATGTGTATACAAGTGTGAATATCCATTTTTTTAAAATTAAGCAGAAACAAATGTAATTTAATAAATTAAAGCTAGTATTTATTTGAGAAAGTATTAGCAATATTTATTTATATTTTAGGACAAAAAAATTTTTGTTATGTATATGTGGCTAAATTTAGACAGAAGAGGTAAAAATACTGATGACAATGTGGCAGAGTCTTCACTACCAGGTTGTAATACATCTAAATTGACAAGGAAAAGAAAATATATTGAATCATGTGGCTCTCAAGAGGGTGAAATTTAAATAGATTATTGAAGTTGAATGATGAAGTTGTTATATATTTGATTGAACAGAAATCCAATTTGGTTAATTTTTTTTTTCATAATGACTTATGGCTTTCAAAACTATATTATTTGTTGGATTTTTTGAAAAACTCAATGATTTATACATGTTGCTTCAAGGAAAATAATTGTAACATATTCATGTTAAAAGATAAAGTAGAAAATTTCACTAAAAAGTTAACATAATGTAAGAATGGAAGAAAATGGTTCTTTAGTAATATTTAGAGCTATAGATGATTATGCAATTGAAAATAACCTTCCCAAAGATTTAAGTGTAAGAGTTATAATTGATTATCCTAAGCTCCTTGAAACCCATCTTCAGAAATACTTTCCTTCAAATTTTGATTCTAAAAAACTAAGTTGGGTTCGTAAACCATACTCGACTGAAATAAAAAAAAAAAAATCAGTCATCTGCCATTAAAAGTACAAGAAGATTTTGCTGAGTTATCAAGCAACAAAGGTTTAAAACTTGAGTTACCTAAAAAATTGTTAAATGAATTTTGGCTTGGGATTAGGATAGAATTTCCAACAATTTCTGAAATGGCCCTAAACATACTTCTGCCATTTTGTACTCCATATTTATGCAAAGCGGCATTCTCAGTGTTGATGATTATAAAATCAAAATATTAATCAGCTCTGAAAAATGTTGAAGATGTTCTGTGTCCTTCAGTATCAATTATTCTGCCAAGATTTAAATCTTTATGTAAAAATAAACAAGCACCTCTATCTCATTAGTATGCAAATTTGATTTCATCTTTAATAAATGGTAAAATCATATGTATACCAAAGAATTGTTCTAAATTAAATTTCTTTATGATTTTTTATCAGTAAATGTTTGATTTGTTTGCCTATTTAATATACCTATATACCTAGGGTCATATAAAAATTTTCTCTGGTGAAAAGGGGTCGCAAGTAGAAAAAGCTTAAGAAGCCCTGCTCTAGATTATCTGACTTTCACTCATCTCCTTACTTTTTCAGTTTCAATTCCCTGTTAACATTTTTGGTTTCCAAATGTGAATATCATTTCCTTTGGTAGAGAAAGCACAAGCAAACAAGGATTTGAATAGTACCATATTCTCTTAATCATCTATTATCATCATCCTATCAACTCATAATTTTTGGAAAGTTGTTATACTTTTTGGTCATGTGAGCAACGATGATGGTGGAATAGACCTATTCTTCAATCCCCACGACCTTTCAACCCTCTTGAAAACAAATAAAGAGGCAGCAAAGACAAAGTAACATCAGCTGTCTCCATGGTCTAGAATATCCAGAATCCAAAAGAAGATTAAAAAAAAGAAAAGCCCAAAAGTCAGGAACTGACACTCACTGACCCTGTAGCTCACTCAGCACCCCTCCCATACCTCTCACACTTCTGGCATTGAGGCTGCACTAGCATACCCAAGTATATAACAGGCTTACATCAAAACCTACCTATACATCCCTGTCCTTCTCCCCTCTTTCCAGTGTTGTGGAAACTCCAGCTCTAGGCTACCAAAGTTTTCTTGGGTCTCATTAACCATTTTGTTCATAGCGCTTAAGTAGCACAATTCTGCCACAGGCTATAACCAGAAGCAATATTGCTGCAAAGCTCTGGACTACCAGTGCCAGGCCGAGGAAGCAGAACAAGTCACCAGTATGGTTTACTGTGTGTGTTGGGGGTTATGCAGCACTCCAGCAAAACTAAGGTAAAGAGAACAGTTCTGGGGCCAGTTCTGACTGTCTAAAATCCAGTTGGTTGATGAATTGTGAATTCCCCAGTGTGGAAAGAGGCTGAAAAACTTTGAGATCTAGCTCCAAGGAAACCACAATCAGAGGGGAAGGAATTAAGAAGTGAATATTAAGGAAAATGGAGGGAGAGGAAGACTGAAAGTATCAAAGATTTCAGAAGGAAGAAATCTCAAAGACCTTGAACATAAACAAAGTGGAAAAGAAAACAGCAACAACAGAAGGAAATATGGGCTCCAGATCTACTAAATAAGGTCAGCCATCTATGAATAATACTGCAAAATAAGAGGAAATGGTCTAATACTTTATGAGACAAAGGACCCTAAGGAATATGAGGAAAACATGGGACCACAACAAGTTCCTGAATGGCTTAAAAGATAAATGAGAATTACAAGAGTAGAATTTATGCTCTGCACAGCAAAAATAATGAACAGAATGAACAAACAAACTTGAATTTACAATGGCAATATTCACCAAAGAAACAAAGGAGAGTAAAATAGAGTGGGAATGCAATTACACAAAAGTAAAAGAAAATTTAGAAGAGTAGCCAAAAAAAAAAAGAAATGAAAATAGGCTCTTTATTCAAGTAATAAACACCTATCTTGAACACAGCATGTGTAGAGACAACCTAAAAATCATAGCTATCCCAGAAGAACAAGACAGCACAAAAAACCCTAACATCAAAATAAGGTAAATAATAGAAGAGAACTGCCTAGAACTTCCAAACATAAAAAAAAAATGAAATTTTAATTGAAAGAATTCATAGGTACCCTCTAGAAAACAAACAAATCAAAATTTCACATAATGATTAAAATTAACAATTCAATTAAAAAAACAACAAATTCTGTAAGTCATAAGGGGGGCAAGATCTTCAAATACAAAGGAAAGCACATTTAAATAATGTGAATACTCTGAACACAAAAAAGGAGGAGGAAATTGAATAAGGCGTTCCTAAAGTGCAATGTAGCTCAGGATGCAGACCAAATTTACCCATCCTACAAATCTGAACTTAACCATATATAAAAACAAAGATTGACCTTGATAATTAAAGAGTCTGAAATATTGTTTTTAGAAAGAAAACCAGAAATGAAGAAATTATTTGAATCTCAAACACCCAAAACAATAGAAATTCAGGAAGAGTGAATGAATATAAATATAGGGCTCTGTTAAAAAATAAAGTAACTGAAGGAACATAATATTATCTCATCTCAGAAGAGAGAAAAAAGAGAAAAATATATCTAAAACTTAAAAGTTTAAATGTGAATAGATTAAAGAATCAAGTAAAAAAGAAAAGATTGAAAAATTGGATCAGAAATCAAAACCTTAAAATCTATTGTTTATGAGAAACACATAAAAAACACAAGGCAACATGCAAAATAAAGCTGAGGAGAAGGGGGAGAAATTACTATGCATCAAGTGTGTGCTGACTCAGCTTTCTCTCCAGGTCAGCAATATACTGTTCACCCACGGAGAAGTGCTCTAATCCATTGATGTTGGGTCTCCTGACAGTTGTTTGTCTTGGAGCCACTGATTTTGTTGAATGAGAATGTTTAGCTTGAAGAGGATAAGCATATGATTGGTCCAGCCCTCTGTACCATGTATCAGTTTTATCACTCTCACATCCTGACTGTTTCTTCTCCTTACAATGATGTTATCTATTAAATGCCAGGGCTTGCTGCAGGGGTGCATCCACAGTTTTATTATGTTTAGGTAAATGGAAGACAGTTGGCAATGAGATCATGAGATGCACAAGTCTTCAATAGCAAGTGACTGTTGCTGTTGCTATTTCTGACTCAATTTCTCCCAAGGACACCCTGCCATGTCTGATAGTATGTGCCTTCTTTGGCATTAAAGTTACCCAGAATTATGAGCTTGTCCTCTTTTGACACCTTGATGAGGGTCTTCAGGTCTTTATAAATTTTTTTTCTCTGATCTCATTTCTATATAATTACACCAAAATATAAGAAGCAAAATAGAAAGTGAAATACAATTCCAAAAAAAATACAAAATGCATAAAAATATATGGGATCAACCTCCAAAAGCACACAAAACACTTCTATAGATTTAACTACAAGAACATTCCTTAAAAAAATATAAAGAATGACCTAAAAAACTGGAGGAATATTCAGTGCTCATGGCTTTTGTTGTTGTTGTTCAGTTGTATCAGTTATGACTGACTCTAATTGACATCTTTCAGGGTTTTCTTGGCGTAGATACTGGAGTGGTTTGTCATTTTCTTCTCCAGCTAATTTTGCAGATAAGGACATGAATCAAACAGACTTAAAGGAATCATCCAGGGTTCCAAAGCTAGTAAGTGCCTGAAGTCAGATTTTAATTCAGGTCTTGCTGACTGTAGGCCTGGTACTCTAGCCACTATACCACCATGCAATGGCTGTCATGCCAATATAAAAATGACAATGAGAGAGAAATTATTATTTCTCTTTTATTTAATAACTGGTTATTGATTTAGGACCAAGGTTTTTTTTTTGTTTTTTTTTTTCCTTTTTCTACTTCCTCATCCAGTGTGGGAAATCTTG
Source organism: Trichosurus vulpecula (assembly GCF_011100635.1). NCBI lineage: Eukaryota > Metazoa > Chordata > Mammalia > Diprotodontia > Phalangeridae > Trichosurus > Trichosurus vulpecula. The sequence continues at coordinate 206,865,186 of NC_050573.1, forward strand.
CACAAAAACTTACCCAGGCTAAGATCTAATCAAAGCCAGTAAAATACATTCTATGTTTAGATGAAGGGGTGGATTCCTGCTCATTGTGTTTACTCAGACAGGTCTGAGAAAATGTGGATTCTCCCTTTTGTCAGAGAAGTTAAATAGAAATTGATAAGTCTCTTTAACCAAGATTTGGGTGCTCAGCATCACATACCTCAACACTCGTATTGGAATATAACCCATCTCTCATATAATATTCATTCTCTCATTAATTGTTAACCAGAGTTGATTGTCACCCTCAGGAATGCCCAATCTTCCAAAGGTATATAAACTATGAGCTCACTACTATGACCAGTCTTTGGCATTGACGAATGCCACTGAACTCTTTTATTAATCAACTGCTAGCATTATTAATAAAAGGACTACAAACTATTACCTAGAAACTACGTCTCTCTAACTTTTTAAACTTCACCAAAATTAGTTCATATGTTAAATATAATTTAAATATAATTTAAAAAAATACAAAATGCATGAAAATATATGGGATCAACCTCCAAAAGCACACAAAACACTTCTATAGATTTAATTACAATTTAATTTAAATTAAATTAAACTTAATTTAAAATTAAATTTTACCAAAATTAGTTTATATGTTAATACTATATTAATCAAATTAACAAAATGATACTTTAAAGAGCTTGATTAAAAAATTCATTTGGAAAAACAAAAGATCTAGAATTTCAGAGGAAGTGATGAAAAGAAATAAGGATGAAGGGGGACTATCACTTACAGTCTTCAAATGATATTATAAAATAACTATCATTAAAGCAATCTGGTATTGGTTAAAGAATAGATAAATCAGTGGAATAGACTAGACAAGGGACATTCAGAAACAATAGAACTCAACAATCCAGTGGTTGATCTTTCCTTAACTTCTTGGGTTCTTCCCCTGCCTTTTTGATTCTGATGAATCAGTTTCCAAAGAGAAGTACTGCTTGTCACTTCCTTTATCTTCCAAAAGATGAAGTCATGAGGAAGAAAAATTAAAAAAAAAATTCCTTATTGTATTCCAACAATGATCCAAAGAACTTTAGAATTCTAAGGAACCTTAGAGATATATAATTATACCACCATCACCACCACCCTTTTCAGACACACGCGCGCGCGTGCACACACACACACACACACACACACACACACACACAGACCTCCCTTCTACGCAGCCCATATCTTTTTAATAAGATCCATCTTTCTAGATCCATATACCAATCATAGTTTTCATACAAAAAAAAATTAATTGATACCTACAAGAACAAATTTGCCTCTGTGCTTTAGGATCTCTATTTCCCCTGAATTATTTACTGTGTTCTGTATATTGGTATATAGATATCTGGAAGCCAATGGTTTTTATCATTAGCTCTTTTCTTGAATTTTGTCTGCTATGAACTTCTGGGTGATTTTCAACTAAATTCCTCTTACCTGGTAACTGGCTTTTTGAATATAAGTAGATATTTTTCTCTTTTCCCCTGGTTCTTTTCAGTTTAAAATCCTTTTGATTAAATGTGTATATAAATATATATGTACATATATGCATATAAGTATATATGCATACGTATTCACATAGCTTCATATACATATGTATTAATATTTGAACCTATAAGAATACATATATTAATTTATACATATGCATGTGCATATATACAAGTATGTACACATATGTGTATTATATATGTGTGCATATACACACATATGCAAAAACATACCTATATATGTTTATGTACATATGCACATATACATTATAACCTTGGCCAGGAGGCTTAATTACAGTATTTTAATTCATGGTCAGAATTCCAACTTTAATTCTAAGATGCCATAATCTTAAGCAACTGTATACTCCCAAAATAATCTTTTCTCTTCCTAAGCCGTTCAGGGGTCCAGCACCACATGTGCCCATGTGTCTTCCTTCTCTTGCCCAAATTGAGAAAGGTCTTCAGTTGCCTGCCTAAAGATCTCCGACTTTCTTCACAATTTCAATGAGTAAGGGTGAGAGTCATCTTATAGCATTACCCATTTCCATCTTAAGTAAGTGAGAACTTTTTACATTTTGATACCTTAACCAGGGGGAAAATAGGAGAAGTCCATACATTTGATTGAGGATACTTGAGCAAGCGATAAGTTAGAAGACAGTAGTTCTTGGCCCCTGAGAAGGAATCACTTAGAATGTTGGAAGGAAGTATATACCAATGCTTTACTACTTTCCAAATATTATGACATTTCACAATAATCTCTAATACTTTCTTTGGTCTCTCTATGTCTTTTGACTTTTGACTGCATCCTATCTTTCTAAAAATCTCCCGTGCTTTGGCATCTGAGACACTATTGTCTCCTGGGTATCCTTGTATATTACTGTTTTCATTACTAGCTCTTCTTCCATTTTCCTAATTTGAGGTATTACCCAATTTCATTATTTTTACTTTCTGCCTTGGAGAAATCATCAATTTTCATAGCTTCAATTACTTTGGGTGATTCACTGCTAAATCTATATGTCAGCTACTGACCTATTTCCCAAATATGGTCACATATTTTCAATTGTCTAGACATTTTCTTTTAGATATTGTACTTTTACTTGAAATTCATCTCTTCCCCTCAAATCTCTCATACATGCAGACTCAAAATTGCAGTTGTCTTTGACTCCCAATTCTTCCTTGAATTCTATATCCAATTAGACACCAAACCTCCATCATTCTTTCTTTGAAACATAGCATTCCTTTCTTTTTCACTCTCCTTGCCTCCAGTCTAGACCAGGACCGCTTGACTTCCCTCACACCTGAATCTTATAATGCCTGGAAATTCAAGTTGTAGTGAACATTTAAATTACTATGTCATGAAAGGTGGGATCCTTAGAAGAATCTAATTTATCAAAACCATGTTTGAAGTAATATTTATTATTAGTACAATAGAACTTTAGAGGTAGAAGATTCAGGAAGATTCCATAAATGTTTTCAAAAGATGTAAGGGGCTACCAGGTGAAAAAGGGTCTAGACAGAACTAGAAACAATTGGCAGAGATGATGAATGGCAATTTTTGCTTTATTATACCTGCTATTCAAAGGAAATAATAGGTTCTCCATCATTAGATGTCATTACCCAAAGTTTGAATGACCAATTATTGAGGGGATTTTTTGTTTAGGTATGATAGGAACTAGGTAAACCATGTAACCTCCTTTTCAAATCTGAGATTCTCTGATTTATTGCAGTATCTACATTTAAAATACGAGTGAAATGAAGATAGAGAAATTAAGTAATTTGCTTAAGATCACACAATTATTCAATAGCACTGCTTATATTCCTATGTAAGATCTTTACCTGGAAATTAAGTTTATAGGAAAGAAATTAAAATTATAGCAAAAAATGTGTGTAAAAATTAATAGTAATTTCATTATTGACAATATAGAAGACAATATAGTCTATTGAAAGTTTCAATATACTGAGTTTCTATTTCTGGCTTTGCTTTTGACACTGAAAAAAGTCACCTAATCTCTCTGTGACTCATCTATAAAATAGGGTGATATTTCCAACATTAATTATTTTCAGGGATATTTGTAAGGATGAGGAACAAGCTAACACATATGGAACTAAAATATAAATACCACTAATGTTTATAGGTGAATAGACAAATCCATATTGTTTATACAGTTCATTGGCTTTAGTCTCCAAATTAAAAACAGAAATGAATCCTGTTGGTTGTAGTATCTAGGGTAGTGAGTAACTACTCATAACAGCAATCAAAGGTTATTTTGCCATTTTATGGAGTTTTCAGATCAGAAAAGAATAAGTAAGTTTGCTTTTTTTTTAAACTTAATCTTTCAGATAGTTGTGTTTATATTCTTTCATGAAATAATGAAATGATGATGAAATGTTTTTAGACATAAATGACAAGGACCCTCAATCAATGGAGAATTTTCCAGTTAGTTGATTCTGGATCAAGGTAAAAATTTCAAATTAACCTCATCTCTTCTTCATGTAGAAAAATTAGGACTTAGATATACTTCCCTTTCTCAAGATGTCATCTTTTTTATTTGCTTCCTCCTTTGTAGTCTCTTCTCTTACCTCTCCCTTCTTTCCCCATAGTACCATTTCTTGCTCTCCTTTTCACTTTTCTTCCCATTCACCTACTTTTTTTCTGTTTTACCACCTCCCCTAGGTACTTTTAATTTTCTCAGTACTCCAGCTCTTTCTAATCCTTGTGTTTAATTGGTCCCTTGTGAGTTATATGGTCAGATAATGAGATAAGTATTTAACCATGTTTCCTGGTTACACCTGTATGCTTCTTCAAGTACTCCTGCTGGATTTTCGTCAGTGTGGATTATTAGCTACAGCTGGTCAATGAAGCAGGCACAAGCCTTGCAGAGGGATTGATGAGCAACTTTCTTGCAAGTTGTTAAGCTGTCTTTCTTTCTGAACTTGTAAATACACTGACATATGAACTAAGTACCTAAATATGTGTATATATATATATATACACATATATACATACATATATACACCTGTATATATGTTTATATGTATTATATATATTTATACACAGACACAAATATATGTATGTATGTATGTATGTATGTATGTATATATATATATATATATATATATATATATATATATATATATATAATCAGTCACATTACATTTATAAAACAGGGCGAGTGTGAGTATAAGTGCAGAAGACTACAAACTAGAAAGAAGAAGCTGAAAAATCACTCTCTCAGATTTTAGTATTTTCAGTTTATCATCTGTCAGAAATGAGACATTTTCACTTTTCACCTCCCATTTTGGAAGCCAATGGTTTAGTTTCTCTATTAAAAGGGAGTGTTCCATTCCTTTGTTCCTGCAACTAGCTACAATATTGTAGTTTATGATGTCCATAGTTCTCAGAAAATGGAAGGCAGACAGGAGACAAGAAACATATAAATATAAAACTCAGGTCCAATGGGACTTTAGCATGCTTTTAATGAAAGGAGTCATTTTTCTGCACTGCTCTTGTTTTATTATTTTCTTTTTGAAGGGAGTCTCTGAAGCTTAGAAATTCCCATTTGGGGAAAGTAGAGAAAAATTAAAAGAATTAACATGCTAAGAAAAAGAATCAGAACTCTGATGCAGATGCAGGATACTTAATTTTTTCCCCTGAATGTTGGTTGGTATGGTGGAAATATTTCTAATTTAAGAACAATAACTGTCTTTTGACAATACGTTGTAGAAATTTAAAATAAAAAGTAAATCTGTTATACATGCACTATGTGTTTATATGGGGAGTACCATATAGATAGGAATCACAAGTGAGATTTTTATAGGTCTCAATGGTGTGGTGAAAACAATATTTATTTTACATAGGCTGGAGTGTTTCTTGTTTGGTTTGGTTTTTTAAGGAATCAAGGAGCACATTTTCAGTTCTTAGTTGATTTGGAGGTCTGGGGGTTTAAATCAGTCTGAGCTCTGAAGATTTTTAGCAAAATTCCCATTATCCTGTGATCTAGCAGTTGCTGATTATTCTGGGGAATGCCAAAGCAGGGGAGTAGCAGATTGTTTTTATTTTTTATTTTAAACAGGGATTATATGTTTAGACTAATTACTGTTAAGTGTTTTTCCTTGCACTTCATGGTGTATGAAAGTTGTTTTATTACATCCTGATTCCATACCTGAATCTCTGGTCTGGTCTTAGCTAAACCTGAACAAGAATAAATGGGAATAAAACAATCTATCTTGACCAGACAAGGTCTCATACCTAAGTAAAATATATTGGCTATCATTTAGTGTTTCCAAAAACAGACATCCAGGTAGAAGGGCAAGAGCATTTGAAGAGAAGACTTTTGTTTTAATATCCCATGCTTATAAATTAAAATTTGTAAAACTATTTAATTGAATTTGGAATGATAGTATAGGTAAAAAAGTTTGAAATTTGTCAACTTAAAGACAATACACTATAATTTTAAAATGTATGTAGTATGCATAGGTAGTAATATATTCTACAGATACTTATGACAGATGACCAGCAATTTATAAAACTACAAAATTTACTTGTTATGACTAATTTAAAATTTATACAAAGCTATAGGAAAAAAAGACATAATGTGCTAGCAAAAATAATCTATTTTGACATATTTAAGTCAGTTACTGGTGTAGAAAAATTGAACATAGGTAAAGAATGGATATAAACACCAATGTTAATTTAATGCAAGAATTTTAATTCATATAAATTAATTGTCAATACAGGGGGAACAAAAAGAACTTAAAGTGATGGTAGTCTATAAAATTTTTAAAACCTTTTTAAATGGAGAGGACTTCAGTCAAAGAAAATACCTGTTTAGGACATAAAATCTTACATACAAGGGGTGTCGAAAATTTTGGGTAGTATAGCCTCCTCAAACAGGATGAAGCAGTCAAAGTAAAGGAACTTTTAAAAAATCTTGATGATTCAGCCAAGTAAGCAAAGTCATCTTGAGGACATTTAAGGATGAAATTGCAAGGACACAGAACCGTCAAAAGATAAAAATCACCTGAAGTTATTTATATAACAAACTCTTTTCATCATCAAGAATGATACTATATCCACATTGGGAGTCTAACATTGAATGGTAGTATGTGCTGCCTTTGGAAGCAGAAATAGCACCAAAGAAGACAAAAATGAAAAAACAAGTTGGACTAGATCAAGGAGGTACAGAGGAGACTTAAGCTAGGGGTAACACTTTCAATGAACTAGAAGAATTGACTATCAAAGTAATTAATCAAGGGGTAGATAAAGGGAAGTAGCCAAAGCTATGGGGGAGAAAATCACATTTTACTATTACTCACAGAAAAAATGATTAAAAGAACATTAAGTATCACCACATATACCACCATTCTGATCTATAACTTTCTTTTTTCAATGAGAATGATCTATGGTTACATTGTTGTATTCTTACTGAGGTTATTAGAAGTGAATAAGCAGCCATTAGCAAATTACTTTCCATAGTAGACCACATTTTTAAGTAGAAGATGAAACAAGTGAAAAATGTGGAGACTATAACATCTGACTTTGCTTATGGTTTGTTGACCATAAAATATGCATTTGATTTAATAGAATAAAGTCACAGATAAGTGACTCTTTTCTATAACTATGTGTATGCCATATAAAATTTATTGAATTACTGATAAATACTACCAAGGTAGATAAAACAAGGGGAATTGCAGTCTCCAAACTTGTTCTGCATTGACACATGTAGGTGTATCAGTGTACAGTTCAAGTGAAAAAGGGATTCTTGTCTGCCGCAGCTTTCATGTTTGCACTTCGTGCCACAGCCTCCAACATGCAGAACCATGCCAGAGAGTTCGTGGATCTGTACATGCCATGGAAATGCTCTGCGAGCAACAGGATCATCGGGGCCAAGGACCATGCGTCCATCCAGATGAACGTGGCTGAGGTTGACAAGGTTACAGGCAGATTCAATGGCCAGTTTAAAACCTATGCAATTTGTGGAGCAATTCCTAGAATGGGGGAATCTGATGACTCTATTCTCCGACTGGCAAAAAATGATGGTATTGTCTCAAAGAACTTCTAATTGAAGAAATCTTGGGAAAAATGTCCTAATAAGACAGAAAAACAGAAAAAAAAGAAAAAAAGAAGAAAAAGGGATTCTTTATTGATGAATAGGATATACTGTTGGTAGATAACATTGTATTAACTCCAGAGAAGCCCAGAACACTGTAGAACCTTCTCATTGAGATCAACAATCTCTCAAAATAGATTGACCTAATTATCCACATAGGAAAAAAATAAAGGAAGAATTGGATGGAGAATTCTTGTTGTCTAGACTAGACGTGCTGCAGCAACACTCTGGAGTGTCCCAACCAGATTAAAATGTTTAACAAAATAAATAGAAACAAAATAGAATATAGACTATGTTAATATATGGTTTTCAAAGTCAATATACCTCCCACAGAAATCCTCATGCATGGTTTAGTGGCCTCTTTTCTATTTGAGTTTGACAGCACTGTTCTATACCAAAATAGTCAAGTTTAATGGACTTCTGGATTCTCTCTCTCTCTCTCTCTCTCTCTCTCTCTCTCTCTCTCTCTCTCTCTCTTCCTCTTCTATATCTGTCTCTTTCTCTCTCTCTCCCCTTTCTCCCGCTCTTCTCTCTCTCTGTCTCTCTCTCTCTCTCCTCTAGTCTTCAATGAATTCAAGTTGAGGTTCTCCTAAAAAGCAAAGATAAAGCACATAGTGGTTATGGTCAGGTTGCCATCAGAGAATTACAAATGGTATAAAATATGTGATGAAAGAAAGTGATTAAAAGGAAGATGGGCTTGTCACAAGATGTGAGTGAGGGGTAATATATGCATACTTCATACAGAACTTCATGGTGCTAATATACTCTGTTGGCATCATCTCAGTATCAAGAGAACTTGAGGAAGGGCTGTATCATGTTGATTAGAACTTCTGCAGTGTAGTTCTGAGAGGATATGAACAAGAATCATACAGAACAGAAACGCATGGATAGATGATAATATGCCTCACTGAAGGGAATGTGCACCTCAATTAGATAAGAAACCCACTGGAATATTAAAAAAGCAGTGATGAGAGTAATGAGTTATCTAATATAAAACATAGAGGGGTAAATTTTTCAAATTAGCAGTTACTATTTAAGCAGACTATCAGGGAAAACTGACAAATAGACATTAGTTTATGCCACTGAATCTCAAAGAACAATAGCTGTTTTATACTATGACCACCTGCAAATAAACTAAACTATATATAGGAGTTTAGTTAAGCATTTTTTGAGCATCTGTGTGGCATGGAGTGTTTTATGATTCATTAGAATTATACTATACTGATATAGCATGCTGTATGCCCTTTGTGAATTATAGGACCATTTCTATAAGTGATGTGTAGTTCCCTTAGGTTTGGTGTATAGAATATATTTTTCTTTTATAGGGTTAGGCTTGCAGTCCAATCTGAGGACTGCTTTGCCTAGAATATGATTTATTTAATTCAAGTCTTTGGGCCAATTTACTATGACAAATTAACGTTGTGTTAGAAAACATAAATTTCTCTCACTGACCAAAGCACATTTCTTTTAGAAGCAATGAGGTCTCATATTTTTGAGAAACTAATGCAAATTTAGTCAGTAAGTAACAAGCATTTATTAAGCCCTATATGATATAGCACTGTGTTAAATGCTGGGAATGCAAATACAGGTAGAATGACAGGTCCAGATATCAGTTATTTACATTCTAATGGGGGAAGAGTACACATAAAAGGAAGTTGGAAAGGGATAGGGGAGGGGAGAATTTCAGAATATTAACCTACACCAAGGGTAATTAACATAGGTTGATACAAATATTTTGTCTTGAGCTCTCTTTTTTCCTCTCTCCCTTTTTCTCTCACTTCTTTTTTCACCTCTTTTCTCTCTCTTATCCCTTCCTTCTCCCACCTTTCATCTTCTCTGTTCTTCTTTCATCTCTACTCTGCTCTTTCTTCTCACCTTTCTATATGATTTGGTTTAAATTTGATACTAGTTGGATGGCTTCAATTTTTATCTTTATGGAGATGATATGCAAATTTACATATTGCAGCCTATACCTCCATTCTAAGAATTTCCTTCCCACTTTTCAATATCTCCACCTAGATATTCCATAAGAATCTCAAAGTCAACCTCTTCAAAGTGACATTCATTCCTTCTTCCCTAAACACATTCCTTTTTCAAATTTACTTTTTCTGTTTCAAGCATACTACCATTTTTCTGTTGTCCTATTTGCAACCATAGAAGCCTCTTTGATTCTCCCCTCTACTTCTTCCCCCAATGGCCAATCAACTTTCAAATCTTGTTATTTCTATGTCCATAATATCTCTTGATTCCCCTTCTCTACTTTGAAAAACTTCTATCCTAATTTAGGTCTTAGCTCTTGCTAAGACTAAAATAAACTTTCAATTAGTTGTCTTTCCTCTAGTCCCTGTCTCTATTCCATCCTCTGAACAAGTGCCTAATAGATATTCTTAAAATACAGGAAAGAGACAAAAAGAGAAAGAAAAAAAGAGAGTGAGAGAGTAAGAGAGACAGAGAAACAGAGAGAGAGAGAGACAGATGGACAGAGACAGAGACAGAGAGAAACAGAGAGGCAGAGAGACAGAGAAAGAGAGTGAGAGAGAGAAGGAGAGAGAGATAGAAAGAAAGTGATGGGGTGATGGAACCTGGACCCTTAAAAGAAAAAAAGAATCATGTCTTTGAAGGCAACCCAGTCCATGAATTTTCCCATACATAACAGCAGTCCAGATCACTGGTAGGCCTCTGCCTAAGGCACCTGGCCCATCCCAGCCCACCTAGGTCACTAAACAAGTGATCACTTCACAGTCCTTTCACAGTAGCTCTTGGCACCACGGACTACTTACTACTCTTTAATGCCATCCAGACCCTTTCACTGTCCTTTTTGTATATAAGCATAAGTTTCACCCCCAATAAATTTCAGATTCCCTAAGAATCCACCCCTCCCCTCTCAGCTGAGTTCTCCTTCCCTTCTCCCAGGTCCCCTCCTGGGCCCCACCCCTTCTCCACCCCTTGGCCTCACACCCTCCTTAAAGTAAGATATGGGAGGAATTCAGCACTTCCCACTCTCCACCCTCCCCAATCCAAAGATGGCCCTAGAGGCATGAAGCATAGGTTAAATGTAAATGGAGGAGAGGAAGTACCATTCTGAGAAGTGTAGCCACATGGGAAAATGAAGGTCACAAAATTCCTTCCCCAAAACCTTGTGAACTGCAAAGAAAAAAAATCAACTTTTGAATAAAAGCATTTGTCTTCACCTTCCTCCTATTCTTCCCTCAAGTAGATTTAATTCTTACATAGAGGGAGCTTATATTAGAGAAAGATATGGCAAGGTACTTGACAGCTGTGTGTCTGTCACTGTGAGCATTCTTCATTCCCTGGATGTGATGATAAGTGGGGAGGAATTTGATGGAGAGATAGGTAAGATAAAAAAAAAAAAGCAGCTTTCTAGGTCTACCTAAACTGATTAGGTTCTGATTTTTTTCTTTATTTCAATTATTGAGAATTTCAACAAATAAGCAAATGTCTGCATCTCAAATCTGAATGTAATGATATAGAAGATCATAAGGACAGTTATGAAACATGATGGCTAGAGTATAGAGCCCTTAACTTGGGAATACCTGAGTTAAAAAGCTCCAATATTTACTATCTGTATGACCCTAGGCAAGTCATTTAACCTCTATTTGCCTCAGTTTTCTTTTCTGGAAAATGTCATAATAGCACCTACCTCCCTGGGTTGTTGTGAGGATCAAATGAGATAATATGTAAAGCACTTAGCACAGTGCCTGGAAAATAATAAGCACCATATAAAAGTTAGCTATTATTCATAAGCAGTTTTTACATGGCGTTATTTTTATATCAACACAGACAATCAAGAGTTTAATTTTAATTCATTAACTTTTTAAATTATTAATTGAAAATTTGTTTTTACATCATGTTCATTTCATATTTTGTTATTTAAGTTGGTATTAAATTGATGGAATGAAAAACATCTGGAGGAGGATTCAGAGAAAGCAAAAGAAGGAAGGCTGGTAGAAGGCAGCAGTAGAGGCATTCTTGGAGAAGGGAGGGGCTTATTTCTCACTGGGGCCCCTGATGGTTGCTGTCCTTTGTGTCTCCTTGAAGAGGACTAAAATTGTTGAGGTTTTGGGGTGCTGGAACCCCAAAATAGCTACACCTGAGTCCTGTCTGAATGAATTCAACACAAGCCTTATTTCAGCCAAAGAAAAACAAAGTTTATTAAAGATCTGCCACATTGGGTAGACTTAAAGAATTTGAGCATTTGTATGCCAGTGGGCCAGATCCAATCTGAGCTCTTTCATGGAAACAAGATGGATCTTATATACAGAAAGACTGGGAGGGATCTAAGGGTGGTCAAGTAGTCTGGGGTGGCGGGAGGTGGGGTCCAGGGAGGATCTTGAGGAGGAGTCTAAGAAGGAACTTGATGAGACTGGGGTGACTAGAGGTCAGAGGCCAGGAACCAAGATAAGATTAAGGGTGGGAAGTAGCCAGAGGCAATCTGGAGATAACAGAAAATGGAGGGCGAGGCTAGGTTAAGGATAACAGAGAATGAGGCATAGAGATAATAAAATGGTTATAGCCTCAGGTGAAAGCCAGATCAAGTGGGAGGATTTGAGGAAGGTCAAAGGGGGTTCCCAGAGGCTGTACCCCATCAAAATGACATCATTATGTGTCCGGCTGCTATTGATAAGACCAATATGAGCTCTGAAGGCTCCAGTACAAGTCAGGTACAAATAGTCCATATGAATGTTTAGAATGGAGATGTCTCTAAATTTGTGCATGTCATGTTTCTTTTGAACTACTGCAATTCTGCTTTGCTCATAGAGCATAGCACCTTATTTGATGAGGGCATGCAATGCTGGGTGGTCCTGTGTCAGTGTCCCCATGACTCATTATTGATTCCAAAGTTCTTCAGAGAGACCTAGAGACTGTTCTTGTATTGCTTCTTCTGGTCTCTGTCTGAGCACTTGCACTGGTGTGTTTGGGAGGTTCTGAAGGAAAGTGTGAGAAAGTAGAAGTATTAGGCTATCTACCAAAAGGAAGATCTATAAACCACTGTGTGATGTCATTGTTGTGCTATGCCAGTTTACTGAACCACTTCCATTTGAATTGTCTTAGGAAGATTCTAAAGATCACTGGCAAGATAAAGCACTGGATACTGAAGTCATTTCTCTGATAATTCTGGAATTTGGCTACAATATTCCTTGGTGTTTTAAATTTGGGTTCTCTTTCAGTAGGTGATCGGTGGATTATTTCAATGACTATTTTACTCTCTGGTTCTAGGACCTCAGGGCACTTTTTTTTTTAATGATTTCTTGAAAGATGCTGTCCAATCCTCCCGCCCCCCTTTTTTTTCATCATGGTTCTCAAGTACAGTAATAATTCTTAAATTATCTCTCCTGGATCAATTTTCCAGGTAAGTTGTTTTTCTAATGAGATACTGTCTTTTCTTCTATTTTTTCATTCTTTTGATTTTGATTGACTGATTCTTGGTGTCTCATAAAGCCATTAGCTTCCACTTGCCCAACTCTTAATTTTTAACAAATTGTTTTCTTCAATTAGCTTTTGTACCTCCTTTTCCTTTTGGCCAATTCTACTTTTTAAGGAGTTGTTTTCTTCAATGTACTTTTTTCCATTTTGTCAATCGTATGTTTAAATTTTTCTTCTACCTCTCTTATTTGACTTTAAAATCCTTCTTGAGCTCCTCCAAGAAGGGTTTTTGGGCTTGAGACCAATTCATACTCCCTTTTGAGTTTTGGTTTGTGGGTATATTGAACATGGTGTCCTCTCTTGGATTTGTGTTTTGTTCTTCCCTGTCACCAAGATGTTTCTCTATGGTCATTGTTTTCTCTTTGATTCTTCTTGCTAATGTTGTTTGCCTTTTTTCTGGCTTCTAAATTTGATCTCTGCTTCTGGGGCCCAGGGACCACTACCCCAGACTACTTGTGCTTGGGGTTAGGGGCCTGGTTACTAGTGTTCTGTGGTGGGGCCACAGGTGTTGGCAACTGGATGTTGTAGTGGTCTGGTAGTTTACCTGGTGCTGAGCTGGAGCTGCTGGTGGTGACTGGTGTGTGTTTGGTGTTTGCACTTAACTGCTCCACCACCCTTGGGCTCAGGATCTCCTGCTGGTTTGCTGAGGTGGGGCTTGCTGCTGGCTTGCTAGATTGCCTCCTCCTGTACAGGTCTCCTTCAGCCACAGCAAGAGGGACCTTTCCCATTAATCCCAGTCTCCTGAGCTAAAAGACTGCTGTATCCTATCTTTCTGTTGTCTCCATTATTGGAGGATTTTTTTCTTGGGGCAATAATCTCTGGGTTTTTCAAATTTTATAAGGGAGGGTGAGAGCAACTTACTGCTTACTCTACCATCTTGGCTCCTAAAAATTTAAATAGATGACTTTCAAACATTCAGTTTTTAGCCTGATAGCTCCAGCTGAAGTCTTTTTCATTGTGAATGCCAAACATATCTTTGCCTCAAAAACTATTTTATAGATAACTCACACTAAGTCTCTATACCATCTCTGGGGGACCCAAGCCAGGGTCTGGGGAGATGTGGAGGTTTGAGCAGAATGCCTGAGAATTTGATATTTCCCAAAGTTTCTTCATTGTGATCATCAAAGAAGCATTAAGCAACGATATGATTATTTGACCCTTATTCTGGGTAAGATCCCAGGGGGAAATGAAAAGAGAAAAACAACTGATTTTGGATGCAGGCTCTGATCAGGTAGGGTTGAAGGAATGGGTTCCATATCCATCTATTGCAGGGGGCAACAGAGGCCATGACAAAGCAAGTAGCACACAATCACACTTGATGAATATCTCCTTCATTTCCAAATATGTCTCCCCTCTCCAGATATTCACCCTTTGTATCAAAGATGTGAAAGAGAGTGAGAGACAAGGAAAGACACACAGAGAGATAGAAACCAAATCAGAGTCGAGAGGAGAAACAAAGAGAGTTAGAGAAAGCAGAGAGAAGAGAGACAGAGACAGATACAGTAGCAGAGGCACAGAAATAGAAACACACACGCACACGCACACACACACACACACACACACACACACACACACACACACACACACACAGAGAGAGAGAGAGAGAGAGAGAGAGAGAGAGAGAGAGAGAGAGAGAGAGAGAGAGGAATTGTACAAAACCAACATATCAACCAAGTCTGACTGTATATGTAATATTGTACACCAATATCCTCTTAATTCTGCAAAGAAGGGAGAGAGGTACATATTCCCTCTGTTCTTTGGGGCTAAGTTTGATCATTACGAGTATGTGTAACTCAGTTTCTTAATGGACATTAATTAATTTTATGCTGTGTTCAAAGCATGGTGCTGGTCACTTGTTATGGTCCAGTCAGCGTACATGCACATAGAAGCTTCTTGATTAGTTTTGGACAGAACAATTTTTAGTACAGTGTAGATATAAGAGTGAGAACAGAATGCCATTCTGTGTCCCTTCCCCAGTTCAGTGTCTGCTTGAGCATGTCCCATTTTAATTAGAATTAATATTTTTCTTGTCCTTCTCCCTGCCCCAAACCTCTTTGGTGGACACAGGCCAACATCATAACAGACTGATAAGCAGACATATACACGTACTGTTCTATAATCCCAGCATTCTGCTTGGTTACCAATATGATGCAATTTATTAGTCATTTCCAGGGATAAATTGTAATTAAATGTGAATGTATGATGATATTATCACTAATGATGGAAATACAGATTTAATATTTGCAAGTTGTTTGAGAGAAGGTGTCCAGTAATTACAAAAATGATTAGTGTTTGCTTGCTGTCAAGCTATCACATAACCTGAGTGGGCATTAAGGATTTCCAGAATTTGTAGACTCATATGAGGGTCATCCTGCCACAGAAATGATAACTGAGATATTCTTGATTTGTTGATAAGGGCTACTGTGGACCTTACAGTGAAAGGAGCTTTTATTTGTAAAGGGAAATTGTTCAGTGTTGACACCGAAGCTCTTACCCAGGTGCTAGGCAGATTTCCCAAGACAATCACATTGCTTTGAGTGAACAAAGCTTCCACCATTGTACTATCTGGAGGGTTGGGTGGGGAGAGGAGGAACTGACAAGAATGGACTTGGATTTTATTAATCCCTAGCAAATCAAATGAAATTCCACTCACATGCAAAGAGACGGATACCTAGTAGTGCCTTTTTGGTGCTGTTTGCTCTGTCTTTGCTCTCAGTGAATAATATTGTTTTTTTTATTTTTTTATTTTTTTTGATGAGAGTCACTTGCTCCTTTGGTCTATATTATTACTGGGTCTTAAGCAAGCATATATCAATCAGTCAACTAAGAAGTATTTATTAGAGCTTAACATGTGTACTGTGATAGATACTGCACCATAACTACAAACAAATGAAACATTGCCCACAAAAATGAGTTGACATTCAAAAAAGTATAAGTAAGTAGTTAGTGGCACAGTGGATAGAGTACTGAAGCTGCAATCAGGAAGACTTTAATTCAGACTTGGCCTCAGATACTAGCTATGTGACCCTGGACAAGTCCTTGGTCTGCTTCACTTATCCTCATCTATAAAATGGCAAATGATAATAATTATCTCTCAGGGTTTCTGGGAGAATAAAATGAGGTATGTGTAAAGTGCTTTGTAATACCCAATGCATCATATAAATTCTAGCT
This sequence comes from Trichosurus vulpecula, assembly GCF_011100635.1. NCBI lineage: Eukaryota > Metazoa > Chordata > Mammalia > Diprotodontia > Phalangeridae > Trichosurus > Trichosurus vulpecula. The sequence continues at coordinate 206,881,423 of NC_050573.1, forward strand.
ATTATTTTAATTCCACATATAAAAATCTTATAATTTAAATTTATGAATATAGTTATAAACTATGAATATATTATATATACAAAGTGAATGAATATGGATATACAAAATAGTTAAATACAAGGTTTTTTTTTTTTGAGAGAAAATGTACTATAGCATTTGAGAAAGACTTTATGCAGAAGATGGCTCTTGGCTTTATAGGTTACATGTTAAGGCTTAATAATTTTCTTTCAGGTATAATTCAGGGTCAAGGCATCTAGGAGGTGCTGTGGATAGGGCACAAGAACTGGAGTCAATAAGAACTGAGTTCAAATGTGACTTCAGACATTTACTTAGTTGTATGACCCTGGACAAGTCACTTAACCTTGTTTGAACCAGTTTCCACATCTGCAAAATAAGCTGGAGAAGGTAATGGCAAACCAACCTAGTATCCTTGCCAAGAAAATCCCAAATGGGGACATGAAGAATTGGGCATGACTGAACAACAAAAATAACTATGTAAATGCATAGTTTGTAAGCTAAAAATTAAAATGTTTTTATTGTGTGGTTAACACAACTAGTCAACAAACATGAAAATTTACATATACAAAGAACAAAACATAAAAATTTGACATTTTTGTCTCTGAAATTTTTGTTTCAAAAGTTTTTTTTTTCCTTTTTCTCCTTTGCTTGTCTCTCCACTGAAACACCACTCTAAGAAAATGATAGCTTCTTTTATTGTCGTTCTTAGGATAATCAACAATACCTGAACTAGATAGAATGTCTGCCAGGAGATTACTGCCATTTCTCAAGGTCATTCACTAACTGCTATCCTTAGAATATTTAAGAAAATCTGCTCGTCATAGCTTCTTTCCAGATTAAATAGTCCAAATTTGCTAATCAGTTGAGAACAGGCCAATTATGATATACCTTCCAATAAATCCTCTGGGAATATATGTTAATAGTCCATTTGTTAGTAATACTTCTGACAAGCCTTGGGTTGGCTGTATTATGGACAGGTATAAGTTACTAGAGATCCTGAGAGGTACATTCCTTCAATATAGTTATCCCTTCCACATCATCAGGCAGGAGTGAGGGTTGGGGTTAGGGGTGAGGAACCCCCACAATCGAGAAAATCTGCATACATTTTTTTGGCTTTTCCTTCATAGCAGAGAAAAAGTCGGATTTTTTCTTTGTGAGGTGTTTACAATATCTTATCGTAAAATTTTTGTTGGTATATAAAACTATATATTATATTTTAGGTATTTATGAATTTCTAAACTTTTTCTGTGTTGTCTGCTAGCCTTTTCATTCTGTCTGCAGTTTCCACGGAACTCCCCCAAAATTCCTATCTGATTTCTTATGCTGACCCTCAATATATTGAAACTCCAATGGGGAAAGTTGTGATATGGAAATGATAACTGTATATGGAAGAGAGAGTGCTAATGAAGGATCAAAACTGGAGGGTTTTGTTTTAATGTTTCAGGAGACACAAACAGAACATACTCAGAGTAAGCCTGTGGTGGTGTTTTCCTCCATCAATATGGAGCAGGAACTGACCGTTGTCACTGCAACACAGTTTCAGGGTAACGAGGGTGACATGGAATCAGCAATTTCCCCTATTCACACCCATGGTGTATATGGGGGTATCACAGATCGGAGGGGTGAAAACTAAAGGAGAAATAGCAAGTTGTGACTTATTGCCTTTCTTGTAGGTCTTGTTATTTATCCTTGGTGTTGTTCCCCTAGATGGCTGGAGCACTGAGGACAAAAAACAAGCACGTGGATATATGGTAGGGGATGTGTAAAAGGAATGGCACTTATCCCTTTTTCCTGGCTTACTGCAGGTGAGTGTGCCTGGAAGCTGGGCCTAAGTATGCTTTTTTTTTTTGAGGGGGGAAGGCACAGCAGTTGAGGTTAAGTGACTTCCCCAAGGTCACACAGCTAGTAAGTGTGTCAAGTGTCTAAGGCTGGATATGAACTCAGGTCCTTCTGACTGACTCCAGGTCTGTGCTCTACTCACTGAGCCACCTAGCTCCCCCTAAGTATGCTTTTTATTCTGTTTAAGAAAGCATCTAACCAATTTGGTCCTATTTCCCATGAACACTTGCATTTCCTTGTGTCCACTGACATGAAAGCATGGGGCAGCTCTGAGAGCCATATAAGAAACAGTTGCCTTTCCTAATGCAAGATTGAGACTCCAAACCCCACTCATATTTAGAGAGATTTATCTAACTGGAGGCACAATCACATATTTGAAGACCTGATTGCTAATAAATATGAAACCCTTTGTATTTGTGGGGACTTGCTTGAGTTATTGGATTTCCTCAATTGGAATGCACACTGACCTTTTTTTTTTTCCTTCTCCATCCTATTGTAGGCTATAATGTTATAGAATGTGTTTCCTTTATATGACATACAGGTTGATTTTGAGATCATTTTATATAGTTTAATATTTAAATATTGATAAGGACAGGTTTTTATTAGTTTATTAATTGGAGCTCTTTGGGTACTCTGATTCAACCAAATATAAATCAACCTAATTCTCCCATAATCTGATCTTCATTTCTTCACCCTAGCCATAAGGATATCACAGGAAGTTCTGATGTCCTATAACTATAGTATGTATGTAATACTTCAGTATATGAATACAGCACTTCCATATATCCAGAATCTTTGATTTCTACTAACTTCATAACAACAAAAAAAGCATTGAGATTAGTTTTATGTAATTCATTCTTAGTGAGCCCACTCTAGTCCCTAATGGCTTTACCCTTTTAAATGTTTTTTAAAAGTTATGTGATGCCAAAATTCTTCTAGGGATGATAGTCAAAGTCACCTGTGAAATAAATATTTTCCTTCCTTTAGAAAATTGGAATTTTTGTTCATCTCTAGTCTTTTGGTTTTTCTTCCAATTTCTACTTCTCCCAATTCCCATTATTCTTCAAAGATTACAAATAACAATCAGTGTAAATATCGATATATTCTTCTGGTAATATGAAATAGCATAATCCTTGGACTGATTTATAACTGCTTACCCTACAAAAGTGAAAAAGGACATAGTGTTCTGTGGACCATGATAATGAAACATTAAAAGCTCATTAGTTCAGTCTCCACTAATTCAAAATTTGGGATAATTCCAATGGGTATGTCTTCACTTTATCTTTGGACTATCTATGATGAAGTGGTGTGCTGAAGGAAATTAATAGTGTAAACAAGATGGCTACAGAGTTACCTGTTTTCCAGCAATTTTATCTACTTTCAAAGTACCCATTTATATACAATTGATATGCTAATTACCAATTACTCTTATCTATTCATTAAAAGAAAGTCCCTAGGGTAAATCTACTATATTATGCTTTATTAGCTTAGTTTTAATTACCTACCCTTAAGGTAAAACACTTCATATCTTTTTCAAATATACTAAAATTCTGACATTTCAGACTAGCTTTCTAATTAGTAGCAACTAATGATATGTCTCATTGTTGGATGACTATATGATGGATCTGAGATGACTTAAGAACATACCAAAAACTATTTTTTTTTCCTCATTGTGACTTGTGTCTTCATGTCACATTTTCTGAGCTTTCAGATGCTGATTAAGGGTAGATATACTATTGATTAGTAATAAAAAAAATCAAGATAAACATGTGCTTCATTGAGTCTTACTTTCCCTCCCGGTAATGAATGATGGGAGTAATGTAGTTAGATGGCTCAGTGGATAGAGCACGAGGCCTAGAGTCAGGAATGATGAGGGCACAGTCTCTGGGAACCCCTTGAACCCTTGAACTCTCCTTGAATCTTCCCACTTGATCTAGCCTTGGCCTGAGGCTATAACCATTAAGCCCAAATGCCTACCTTGCCCAGTCCTCTATTGTCCAGCTGTTTCCCACCCTTAATCCTGTTTCCCATCCTTAATCCTGATCAAAATATCTATACCCTAGCTCTGTTACCCTAGCCCTTTATGGTCTGTGATTTCCATATAGCCTTCAGCTATTTCCCCCACCCTGGAGTCTGACCTCATCCCAGTCCCTTCAAGCTCCTCCTTAGACTCCTCCTTAAGTCCCTCCCTAGACCCCTCCTCTGGTCACCCCAGACCACCCCTCAATCCCTCCCACAACCTTTGTGTATACAATCTCCATCTTGCCTCCATGAAGGTGGTCAGATCCAATCTAGCTCAGATTGATCTGGCCCTCTTTCCTTACAGGTGTCGCAATGGGTGGGATCTCTTGGGGCAGGCTTATTTGGCTAACTCTTAATAAACTTTATCTTTTCCCTTGGCTGAGAAAGCTTGAGTCAATTCTTTCGGCAGGACCCTGTGTGTCGGTACTTTGGCGTGTCGAGCACTTCTCACCCCAAACCCTCATCAAGAAAGATTTGACTTCAAATTTGACCTCAGATACTTCCTAGCTGTGTGACCTTGGGTGAGTCACTTAAACCATATTTACCTCAATTTCCTCATTTATAAAATGATGATAATGTCAGTATCTACCTCACAGGGGTGTTGTGAAGATTTAATGAGGTAATAGTTGTAAAATGTTCAACGTAGTACCTGGAATATAGTAGGAAATGTATAAATGTTTAATACTGTTACTTCTTCTTCCACCACAACTGCTACTGCTGCTGCTGCTGCTACTACTTCTACTATTCCTGCTCTTCCTCTTCCTCTTATTATTAATGCTAGTGTAGCATTTGTCATGGAATCAGACTCATGGAGCTGAAAGAAATACCAGAAGACCTTGAGTTCTATCTATATGCCATAACTCATCCCAAATGCCCTGCATATTATGCTCTTTGAATGGTCATTCAGATTCTACTTGAAGAGCTCCCTTGAGGTTGAACCCACGTCTCCTGAGTTAGCCCATTCTACTTTTGAATAGCCCTAATTATTAGGAAGTTTATTTTTCCCTTAAGTCAAAAATCTGCCTCTTGGTATCTTTTATCTAATCCTTCGAGCTAGGTCTGAGTAGAATTCACAGGACAGACCTCTAAATAGTAAATATTACCATTATATCTTCTTTATGTCTTCTCTTTACAACTTAAAAACCCTACATTCCTTCAACAACTCTTGGTTGTAGCTTTTACTCCAGTTCCCTGGCCTTCTATCCACTAGGTACTTACATGCCTAAAAACAAAATCCCTAGTTGTTTGTACATTATTTCTGCCTTAGAATGTGAACTCTAGGTCAGGGACCAAGTTTTTTTTTTCTCCTTTAATTCAAATATCTCTAGCACTTAGCAGCATTCTTGACACACAGGGAAGAAATAAATTGAAAATTGCTTGACTTACTGATAGCTTAGATTTTGTCTATATTACTCTAAAAATGTACAGCAAAGAACTGTACTCATTGCTGAACAGAAGTGAACAAATGCGACCTGACCAGACCAGAAATCATAAAATAATTACCTCAATTTTTCTGGCCATTATGATTCTTTTAAGGAAGCCTAGGATAGCATTAGCTTTGCGTGCTGCTATGCGACACTGATGACTCTGTTGACCTTGCAATCCACTAAAAAGTGCTGATTTATTTATAGGTATATGAGTAATGAGTGAACCCCATCTGTAGAGAAGCCCACATTTTTCAAGGTCTTGCTGTGTGGCTCAATTGGAGGCAGAATAGATATCTCTACCTTTTTTTTTTCTCCATTATTCTCCAAGAGGGACTTTCATTCCTGTCAGGAGGGGAAGTAGGATGTTAGGACTTGCTGACACCATTCTTTTCTCCTCAGAGGGAGAAGGCATACAAGACTAGAAATATGTCTATCTGTTCTCTCAATATTGTTTGCCTAGGGGATATGATTAGGTTCCATCCTATCCTGAGCTTTATATACTGTCTTAACCCATTCCCCCCTTAATACCAGTTCCACAAGAAACTCATTTATCTAAATATTAGTAAAACAGAAATCAGAGAGGGTATACGTAGGAGAATGTATAACAGACATGATCAAGACTGCCCACTCCTCTCATGTCTTCTCAAAGTCTTTTCCTTCAGCAATCAGAAGTGGGTTTGACTTCTTTCACCTTCTCTCTCAAAGCTGAAAGCCAAGCATGCCTGAAATGACTTAACTCTTGAAGAGTCAAGAAGAAAAAAGCAAAGTGTAATGAGTCCCCAAAGGGGACTTGAGGGGGACTGGTAAAAGCTTGAGCTCTCTCATCTCTCGCTAACTCCACCCTGCTCCAAATCACTAATAATTAAATAAAAGCAAATCAAAGCAACTCTAAAGTTCAACCTATGGAGCTAGTTGATGCAATGGGTAGGAAACTAGACGTGCAATTGCAAAAATCTCTATTCCAACCCTACCTCAGATACTTAGATGTTTACTCTGGATACGTCACTCTGGTTAAATCATTTAACCTTTGTCTGCTTCAGTTTCTTCACCTGTAAAATGGTGAAAACAATAATACCTAGAACCTAAAAATATTGTGAGAATAAAATGAGACAATATGTATAAAGCACTTTGCATGTCTTCAAGAGCTGTAACTATATCAGCTATTGTTATTAGGAGGTTAGGTTCCTGTGAGCCTCTGGTCACATCATTTACTTTAGCACTTTCTGGAGCAGCCTCACATATAGATCAATGAATTTCCTCTTCCTTTTTCTGGATGTACCACTTTGTTGATTCATTAACATTGAATTCATGGTCAGAGAGCATTATAATTCATGTCTGAACAAATTTATCTAAAGCACATATTTTCTCTGTAAGGCATATTACAGCCCTCTTACTGTGGAACGCTAGACACCACTTCAACACTATACTTGGAGGCCATTTTAAACAGCTAAAACACTAACAAAAGGCATAAAAATATGAAATATGTGACACTAAATAACAACAAAAAAGACACTTTTACTGTATGAGAGCTGAAACAAGGGCATCTCTTTTTCTGACCTTAACCGGAAACATGTACATCAGGTGACCATTCTGCTTAGGTATGTGAATGACCCCTGAAGCACAGGAAGTATTTATTTTAGGGTTACAACTAAATTTTAGTAAATAAGAGAATGTACAAACTTGGCATCTGCAAATAATGAGAACTGACTATCTGTCTATATATGTGTGTATGTGTATTGTGTACATACGTATATGCATGCATAAATATTTATGCATGCATATACGTATGTACACACATATGCACACAATTTTGATTTGGTCCACTGTTATAGCCTGACATGATCTTTGTAGGCCTGGCCTCTGTCATCCTTTGTGTTAGTTGTCTTCTCAAGCTGTGCGTTTTTGGCATCATGACATGTATGACTTCTATGACCTTATCCAAGTCGGTGATAAAAATGTAAAGCAACACGTTGAATAACTGAAGACATATTCCTGGCTTGCACTAGAAATATACCTCAAATTTGATATCAAAACTTGAAACACTACTGTTTGCATGTGGTCACTCAATAAGTTCCATATTTTCCTAACTGTGTGCTAGGCACTTTGCTAAATGCTAGAGATACAAATAATAATAAGAAAGACACCCTTTGCTTCAAGGAATTTATAATCTAATTGAGGAAAACAATGCATGATATGAGGCCAGAAAGTAAGGGAGAGGAGGGCATAGTGGTTGTGGTGGTCATTGGAAATGGTGTTCATGAAGTTTGAACCAAGCAGAGGGGTTGGTGGGAAAAGGAGAGATGGCTAGAAAATTCTGAGCCCTCTATAAAGGGAGACTTTGGGAGGAGTTTCTCCCTTTCCTCCAGCCCTCAAATCAAAGGAGAGAGGTAAGTGAATGTACTGAGGTATATTCAGAACCAAAACTGAAGCAATGAGATTTCTGGAGATGAATTTCTCTTGGAGGGAGTATGATGTTTATGGAGAAACTGGTGCAAAATGGCCCATATAACTGTAACATATTCCTATCATGGTATAGCATACTAATTTGTCAAATATCTTATTGATAACTACTCAAAGTACATCTATAGCATCCACTCTGATTGACCAATCTAGTTATCTTGTCAAAAAAAAAGAAATAGCTTTAGACAGGCATCACCTGTTTGTGATGAACTCATTCTGGCTTGTACTGATAATGGCTTTCCTTTTAAAGTGTTGATAACTGATTATTTTGCCAGAAATAAATGTTAGGTTTACTGATTTATAATTTTCAGATGCCTTACTCCTTTTTAAAAAAATTAGAACAATATTTGAACTTTTATGGTCTTTCAGTATCTTCTCAAAGATCTTTCAAATATTACTGGCAGTAACTTGGAAGTCTCATCCACCAGTTTTTTCAGTACCTCAGGACATAGTTAATCCATAGATATTACCTGATTATTTCCCTACTTGTTTGAGGTTTCTATTCCCTAGTAACCATCTGTTTTTTTGTTTGTTTTCCCTAATCCTACCTATATCAAGGATAATTTTCCTTGAAAGAAAAAAAAATGAAGCAAAACAAAAGTTGACCTATTTAGTTTTTTCTCTGTCATAATACTACCATTAAGCAACAATCTTTTACCTTCTTTCATTGTTCTATTTTTCCCAATATATCTACACACAGACATGCCCCTTTTATTGTTCTTGCCATTTTAGCTGGCATCAGTTCATTCTGAGCTTTAGCACTCATAACACTATTCTTACAGGACTTTAACACTTTTAGATTTATCTTCTTACTTGTCTGTGTATTTCCATTTCATATATATATATATATATATATATATATATATATGAAATATACATATATATATATTTAAAAATCTTGCTTTTTAAAATGAAGTTTGATTGATATTTTTTGTTTTCATACTGCCAAGATTTCTCTCAGAATGCTTCACCTGCCCATTTCAGAGAGATGTTACATATAATACATCCATTTTCTAGAATCTGATCCACTCTTTCCTCCAGCTTCTAATAGTTTCTATTTATGCATTCAGAATTAAATTCTCAAGGACTTTCTATCCTTTTGGACAGATATTTTTTTTCTGGTAAAATACTATACCATTGGCCCCTGCCCATCTTTTCTTTGGATGTTTTAAAATTTACTCTCTCAAATTATAGGATACATGTCAGACTATGCTCAGCTTTACTTCTTCAGCATGAATTTTATTATTCGCTCTCATTCCTTATCATGAAAGCTGTCATTTCTAGGTTGGAAGTATTTCATTCTGGTGTGAAGTAGGAATAAAGGGCAATTATACCCATTGTATAATATTAGGGCATAGAATTGAAAATAGAACTTAGTCATGTTCAAATACATACCAAATTTGACTCAAGGCCTGGAATTCTTTCCACTCTAACTTGTAGTCTAGCTTTTGTTTTAAACCTCCTGAAATCCTGTTTCAACAATCTGGCTAGCAGCTGTTGTGGGGGTGTAAGACCAACACAACCCCAACAATAAGCACGCTGCAAAAGCACAGGTTATTTTGATCTGCTTAACTAAGGAAAGCCACATGAAGGGGTTTGGCAAGCTTACTTTAATTCAGCATACAAATATCATTCACTTAGTTCAGGGAAAAAAGCCAGCACACTGAACTTCAGAATAAATACAAAGCACAAACATCAACAGACAGACCCTGTCTGATTCAAATCCCAATACGTAGTTACCAGAGTTTAACGAAGTCTCAGCATCTAGGTTATAAGCTGGAGGGCCCCTTAGCTACAGCTGCCCGGAGTCTCTGCATCAACACCATCTCAAGTGAGAGCCCTGCGCAAATGGCTCTGTCCTCTCTTCTTATAGGGCTTCAGATGTCATCAACCGTTATCTGAATGACCAGAACTTAGGCTGCTATGATTGGCTCTTGAGTTAGCCCCTCCCCTTAGGACACTGGGTGGTTCACATCCACATAGGCTGGGTTAACACCTAATAGGGGTTAGAGCCTGGGGCTTAGCACTTAGTAAGACTCAATGAAATACACCGAATTACTCAAAAGAAATAAAGCCAAACTCTTCAAGGGCACTTGTTGAACTAAGTGTAAGAGCCCATTTTGCTTACCAACATAAATCCTTAGGGGCCACACTTTAGGAGACCCTTTTCAGTGAGGTATTGATTATTAAGAATGACATTATGTCCTGGACTGGGTAGATGATAACCCCACATGACTGTACCTTACTCAGACTATATCTGGAAATTATGTTTGGTTCTGGGCACCACATTTTAGGTATCCAAAGAAGGACAAACAGTATGTTCAAAGGGCCTCAAGATCCTCTCACAGGAGAATTGATTGAAGGAAACTAGCAAGGTTTAGCCTGAAGAAGAGTTAATTCTGCAATAGGAAAAGGACTCATTAGATTTGTTTTGCTTGGGTCCTGAGAGTACATCTAGGTACAGTAGATGAAAATTACATTTAAATTTAGTCTTGTTATGAGAAAAACATATCTAAATGCCTACATATCTAGAGCCAGCTTGACTTAGTGGAAAGAGTCGAGAAGCCAGGAAGATCTTGATTTGGTACCTGCCTCTGTAGAGATAAGAGTTTTGATTATATGGAAGTTGGGAAGATTTTCTTCTTTGAAAGTAAAATCCTAGTGCCAGTATTGGCAATGAGGAAATAGTTCTAGGTTTTCTTATTTTGTTTTTTGTTTTGTTTTGTTTTTCTCTCAGAGGATGGGCAAAACATCATTTTTTCATGATATACTGAGTCACAATGCATGGTGTAAGACTGTAAGGTTGCTGATGCTTCTTCTGTTGTGTGGTATTACTGATTTAGTTGCTAGAGGGAAAATCATGAGATTGGCTCAATTATCTTCCCCAGTATCTTATCCTTTGAGGAATTAACCTATCTTGAGATCTGCCTGAATGATTCACGATGTGACTGAGTGTCCAAAACATACTTTAATCTGAACTGAATTTGAAACTAGAAAGGAAGCAAAGGACAGAGTTGATCTCCACTTTTCAGATGCCAATGGTGGGTATTAGAAAACATTTTGGTCATTAAAGAATACAGAAGCCTAAAGTTTTGGAGATAAAACATAGCATTTTCTTAACATTAGACCACTAACTACATTAGTATTTTCTGTGTTATTTCCTTTGATCTCTAAATCTGCATTTATCATTCATATTTTTTTGGAATATTTTAAGTATATCCAGAATGTCTCAAAGCAACTTACTTGGAAACAAATAAATGTGTTTTCTATTGAGGCAAAATCATGTGCTATGCCTTTTGATTTATTTTAGGCATTAGGGACTTTAGTGCCACATAAAAAAATCTTTTTTTTTTCAAGTTTCCTAATATAGTAATGCTTCCTCCCACAAAAGATAAAAATATTCTGGTCATGTATAATTATGATTGTAGTGGAGCCAATGCAGAATAGGGCCATTCATCTTTCTCTGAATTTTGAGCAATCTGGCCATTTCTTTGATACTATTACAATGAAGAATAATTCTACTCACAAGTTATTTTCCTCTAATGTAACAGTTCTCAAATTGTGTTCTAGAGCAGGGCTGTCCAACCTTAGGTTATCTTAGGGGCCACATTAAAATAAAATAATTATTTGAGGAACCAGAATAAAAAATACAGTACATTAATAGAAAGTGAGGAAATGTGTGTCATCATTACAACAGGCGAAGGTGCGAAGAGTGAAAGCAAACACAAAACAAGAAAGGGACAACACAACAGTATACGGGAAGGTGCATACTGACTAGTCTGCATCGTACAGATGGAACACATCCCACAAATGGATTGAAAATTCAATGTGACATGTTCCATCCATAATTTATTCATCTGACATGACAACCATTCTGCTAAACAAAATCTTTCTAGAGCTCACTCTTGTTTACAGAATAACATTTTTAGGTTGGCTTTCAAGACTCCATTCATTTGGTCTTAGTTTAGTTTGGCTTACGAAACTTCAGATTTCTTTAAGTGATCCTGTTAAGTGTTCTGTTGTCTCTAGGATAGTGTATAAACCCCTCCATATAGCTCATAAAGCACTAGAAAACCTAGCCCTAACTTACATTTCTGGTTTCGTTGGACATTATTCTGCCTCTCATATTCTGTGTTCCAATCTGACTTTCTCTCCATTCTTCACACATGGTGCCCCTTTTCCCTTCTTTGTGTCTTTACATTGACCTTCCCACATACCTAGAATCCCTCGTTGCCTCTGTCTCAGAGTCCTTCCCTTCCTTTAAGATGAAACTCAAGCACCGTCTTTTTCATGAAGCTTTTCTTGATGCCCTGATATCTACTTCTGCCTTCTCTCTGAAACTGACATGCACATACACATATATCTATACCTATATATAACATATATTTTTATTCACCTTATATTTTTGCCATATTTATTTTTATATGTATTTATTGTCTCTCCCATTAAATTGTAAGCTCCTTTGAATAGGGGTTGTTTCACTCTTTGTACTTGCATCTTCAGCGCCCACTATAGTATTTAGCACACAGTAGGACTTAATTTGTTTATTGATTGATAGATACAGTATAATCATTGTGAAGCCTATTCCTTAGACTCCATTAGAATGACAACTTCCACTTACAAACTTCCAAATTTTGGGTCTTAGCTCCAAAGACCTTTTGTGTGGCTCAGTTTTCCAGCTCACAGGCCTCTTGGTGCACTGCTACCAAGTTATAGCAATGAGAAAGAACATGTACTCCTTTACTGTAGTGTCCCTTCATCTGCAGTGCAGTCTGTAGAAGAAGAAACAACCACCTCATCTATTTGTTCTGTAGCATAGTGGCTCTATGGAATTAGAGGGAGGTGCAACTAATTGCCTTTTATAGTACCTATATTCTCCCACTATCCACTGAACGGACAAAAACTCAAGACCAGTGTGTTAGTTGTTTTTGTTTCAAATCTATTGATGGTTTCTTTATTCCTGGAGGAGTTCAAATGCTGATATACAAGATGCCAAATAAGAAAAGAAAATTCAGACAAACGTATCCTACTAAATGTGGAGTTGAGGAAACTGGGGTAGAGGCAGGGGAAAAAATGTTCCTACAGCTGTATTTCATGTATTTGGAGCAGCCAGAAGTGGAGTTAAATCACCAGGTTCTCATCCTTGCTGTTTTTTATTATTTAGTAGGGAAGACAGGAAAACAGAGAGAACCCATGACTGTTTCTCCTGATTATTCCCTCTGTGGCAAGTGGGCAAAGAAATAACCACAAGCTGATTGTTTTTGCATTTTTTTTCATTTTTTCCCCCAATAAATATTTTCCCCCTTATATTAGGAAGAAAAGTCAAAAGCTTAGCAGAGGATTTTTTTTAAACAGTGCAAATGTATCCTATATATTCAAAGAGAAAATAATTTATTTAATGCATTTTCAAGAGTGTGCAAAAACTGAAAATGATTTTTAAAGAAAAAAGACAAAAGGTTAGTTTAATCAGCTGCATCCAGAGATTCCCTAATAGCTATAGCTGAAATAGTTTTAGATAATCGCATTTAAGTAAATTATTACTGTTTATGATCAGATATTTATTTTCAATAATTGCTATATGACAAAGAAATGTTCCTTTCTTTACAAATTATTATAAATTTCTGCATTTCCTTGAAACGTGAAGGACTCTTTAAGCAGCTAATTAAGAATAAGGTCATTGCACTGTGTACAGATGGACTTCTGTCAGAGAGATGCTAGTCAAACCAGCTGCTGATACCAAACCCCTTGTGTCTTCAAAACATTTCCCCAAATGTTTCTCTTTTTCTGAAGTAGAAAGATTTGAATTACATGTAGAATTTAATGTCAAAAGGTTATCTCTGAATATGAAACAGCTTGTTAATTTACAACAGCTGGAAATTGCAAGGCTAGTCATCTTTAGAGAAAATAAAATCACTTGACTGTAACATGTTCATTTTTTGTAGCATCACTGAACAGGTGACATAACACTTGCCTTTCTCTGTGTGGCCTGTCTCTTTGTGGGGGATGTTGGAAGTGGGGGAAGGTTTGAATGAAATACAATGAGGAGAGAGACCAGAACAACATGAGTATAAAGCATGAACTGCTAAAGATGAAACATTAACAGTTCCCAAAATCCCACTGAAACAACTCTAACTGGTCTTTGTTATAGGCCTCATCTCCATTGCCATCACCAAGAATGAATATTAACTATAGCTTACATATGTAGCTGGGCCAGATACTGCCCCTCTCACCTGCCCCTGCCCCACTGCTTAGATTGGAAGGGTCTGTTTGAGCAATTACATTAAAAATCCCAAGGAAGCATAGGAAAGCATACCCAAATACAATTTATATTTTGAGTTTAGGTTTTCTAGATTGCATTGTCTGACATGAATTCACTCAGTACTTCTCTATATCCTCAGGAATTCTTATGTTGAAGTTATTCACATAAATGCTAAGAAAACTGACTGTCTCTTGGTAGTTTTTGAGTTTGGTAAAGGTAGAATAGCAAGACTTCACTACTATAAAATGTGTAAATGGTCTGTACAATTAATGTCTGCAATCAAGGTCTTCATGCAATCTGATCTTAATACATTTTTCTAGTCTTATCATATATTGATCTCTATATGACCCTTCCATGCCTGTCAAGCTATTCTACGTAGTCTGTTCTGGGGTCTTGGGAATACAGAAATAATACGGTTGACAAAGGAGTTTGACTCTATAATGTTAAGTTTTATTTAAGCAAGTACATACAAGTAAACATGGATACTTGTATCAGAGAAGAGTTTGGAATGAACTCTCAGCTAACGACCGGTGGCTTCTACCAACCTAACTTCTCTGAGTCTCTCAGTCCCACAGAGACATATGCATTAGGAAACAGGACTTGGATGCAGTAGGACTGGATCAAGTTTGGGAAGCCACTGGGTGCTTCTTAGAGGGAATTTTACTAAGTCCTGATCCAGGACTTATCCCTGAACCAGTCCAAGCAACCTAAATTCAATTGTGTTCTAGTGAGTAGTATTTTCATATTGAAAGCTAAACTGTTGAGATTCCTGGAGCATTAGATTGAATAAATTTAATGCTAAGACAAGAGGGTTATGTGAGAAGGTCTCCATTTGGGCATTTAGTCGAATGTTCCTATATATTTCCAATCCATACTCTCGCAAACAAGCCTTGTGTATTTCCACCTCTGACCCTAGGTTCATGCCATTTTTTTCCTAAATAGGATATCTTCCTGACTCTTCTCCATTTAAATGAAGCCCACCACTCTTTCAGAATTGAATTTAGTGCTACTTCTTCCTTTAAGAAGTCTTCTAGGACTCAACTAGGCCATGTAGTTTTCTCTTCTCAACTACCTTATCCCTTCTTGTCTGTGAAACTCATGGGAAATGTATGCAACACTATGTTGTTATTTAGTAATGTTTGTATGTCCTTTACCCTTTACCTTAATTGGCTTATGATTAATTTGAGGTCATCAACTGCATTTGTATCCTTTTATTCCTCCTTAGTACAGAGACCAGTACCTTGTATATAGTCTCTATTTAGTTAATATTTTTGGATTGATGTCAGTAACCAAAGGGATTTTAACCTGTAAATTCCAAGCCAATAATGTATTCTACTCTTAAAACAAGGGAAATGGAGCTAAAAGAGAAGGAGGTGGAGCAGAGCCAAGATGGTGATAGGAAAGCAGGGACTAGCATGAGCTCCCTGCAGAGTCCCTCCAAAAACCTGTAAAAAATGGCTCTGAACCAATTCTAGAACCACAGAACCCACAAAACAACAGAGGGAGGCAGGGCTCCAGCCCAGGACAGCCTGGATGGTCTCTGGGTGAGGACTATCCTGCATGGAGCTGGGAGCAGAGTGGAGTGGAGTGGAGCAGAGCCCAGCATGAGCGGCACGGACCAATCAGACCAGGAGCCAGGTGGAGCATGCCCTAGTGCCCTGAATCAGTGAGCTGCAGCAGTTACCAGACTTCTCAACCCACAAACACCAAAGACAACAGAGAAGGTTAGTGGGAAAAGCTGCAGGAGTGGAAGGAGTTTGAGGTACAGCTACCGCCCCCGGGGCAGTGGAGGTGGGGCAGCTACAGAACTACAGCTGCAGTTGCTTCTGGCCCCAGGCCTACCTGGTGGGAGGAATTAAGAGGCAGATCAGAGCAGGAGTGAAGAGCCTGCTGAAGATCTAAGTCCAGTCCGGGTTGGGGGTTCTTGGGCAAGGAGGAGTGATGGTGTGGCAGAGCTGGCACATCCCCCAAGTGTGGAACATAGAACTCTTTAGTCTACAAGCAGTCATACCCCACTGAAAAACTCAAGGGTCAAGTTAGTTGGCTAGGAATATGGCTAGGCAGCAAAAATGCACCCAGATTCAGTCTCAGACTTTGGATTCTTTCTTTGGTGACAAAGAAGACCAAAACATACAGACAGAAGAAGTTAACAAAGTCAAAGAGCCTACAACAAAAGCCTCCAAGAAAAACATGAACTGGTCCCAGGCCATGGAAGAGCTCAAAAAAGAGTTGGAAAAGCAAGTTAGAGAAGTAGAGGAAAAATTGGGAAGAGAAATGAGGAGGATGTGAGAAAACCATGAAAAACAAGTCAATGACTTGCCAAAGGAGACCCAAAAAAATACTGAAAAATATACTGAAGAAAACAACACCTTAAAAAATAGACTAACTGAAATGGCAAAAGAGCTCCAAAAAGCCAATGAGGAGAAGAATACCTTGAAAGGCAGAATTAGCCAAACAGAAAAGGAGGTCCAAAAGACCACTGAAGAAAATACTACCTTAAAAATTAGATTGGAGCAAGTGGAAGCTAGTGACTTTATGAGAAATCAGGATATTATAAAAGAGAACCAAAGGAATGAAAAAATGGAAGACAATGTGAAATATCTCATTGGAAAAACCACTGACCTGGAAAATAGATCCAGAAGAGATAATGTAAAAATTATTGGACTACCTGAAAGCCATGATCAAAAAAAGAGCCTAGATACCATCTTTCAGGAAATTATCAAGGAGAACTGCCCTGATATTCTAGAGCCACAGGGCAAAATAGAAATTGAAAGAATCCATCGATCGCCTCCTCAAATAGATCCCAAAAGTAATCTCCTAGGAATATTGTTGCCAAATTCCAGAGCTCCCAGATCAAGGAGAAAATACTGCAAGCAGCCAGAAAGAAACAATTTGAGTATTGTGGAAACCCAATCAGAATAACCCAAGATCTGGCAGCTTCTACATTAAGAGATCGAAGGGCTTGGAATACGATATTCTGGAGGTCAATGGAACCAGGATTAAAACCAAGAATCACCTACCCAGCAAAACTGAGTATCATGCTCCAAGGAAAAACATGGATTTTCAAGAAAATAGAGGACTATCAAGCTTTCTCAGTGAAAAGACCAGCGCTGAATAGAAAATATGACTTTCAAACTCAAGAATGAAGAGAAGCATGGAAAGGTAATCAAGAAAAAGAAATTGCAAGGGACTTACTAAAGTTGAACTGTTTTGTTTACATTCCTACATGGAAAGATAATGTGAATGATCCATGAGACCTCAGTATTAGGGTAGCTGAAGGGAATATGTTTATGTATATATATGTGTAAGTGAATGTGTATGTATGTATATATGTATGTGTGTGTGTGTGTGTGTGTGTGTGTGTGTGTGTGTGTGTGTGTATACAGAGACAGAGAGAGAGAGAGAGAGAGAGAGAGAGAGAGAGAGAGAGAGAGAGAGAGAAAGAGAGGGCACAAGGTGAGTTGAAGATGAAGGGAAGATATCTAAAAGAAATAAAATCAAATTAAGGGATGAGAGAGCAATATTTTGAGAGAAGGAGATAGGGAGGTAGAATGGGGTAAATTATCTCACATAAAAGTGGCAAGAAAAAGCAGTTCTGTAGGAAGAGAAGAGAAGGCAGGTGAGGGGGGAATGAATGAATCTTGCTCTCATCAAATTTGACCTGAGGAGGGAATACCGTACATACTCAATTGGGTATCTTACCCCACAGGAAAGAAGAAGGAAGAAGATAAAAAAAAGAAGGGATGATATAAGGGAGGGCAGATGGGGGTGGAGGTAATCAAAAACAAACACTTTCGAAAGGGGACAGGGTCAAGGGAGAAAATTCAATAAAGGGGGATGGGTTAGGAAGGAGCAAAATATAGTTAGTCTTTCATAACATGAGTATTGTGGAAGGGTTATACATAACGATACGCATGTGGCCTATGTTGAATTGCTTGACTTCTTAGGGAGGGTGGGTGGGAAGGGAAGAGGGGAGAGAATTTGGAACTCAAAGTTTTAAAAACAGATGTTCAAAAACAAAAAAAAAATAGTTTTTGCATGCAACTAGAAAATAAGATACACAGGCAATGTGGAGTAGAAATTTATCTTGCTCTACAAGAAAGGAAGGGAAAAGTGGATGGGAGGGGAGTGGGGTGACAGAAGGGAGGGCTGACTGGGGAACAGGGCAACCAGAATATTAGCCATCTTGGAGTGGGGGGGAGGGTAGAAATGGGGAGAAATTTGTAATTCAAACTCTTGTGAAAGTCAATGCTGAAAACTAAATATATTAAATTAAAAAAAGAGATTAATTAAAAAAATAAAAGAGAAGGAGGTAATATTGAGCCTCTAACAGAGGTTATACTCTTTTAAAAAAGTGATTTCCACAAAAGTAATGACAAAATTTTTTGACTCCTATCATCTCATCTTGTCCTTATATTTCTTTAATGCATTGAAGTAGTACCTAATCAGTTTCTCTAGCTGTAGGAAAAGAAGAATGAATCCACATGTTGAATTAATTTTATTTTAATTTAGAAATTGAAAATATTTTTATTAATGTTCTCAAAAATTATTTTTAAAAAATATTTACCAATCCATCCATAGTTATACAATCCTACAAAGCATACTCCATTAAGTTTAATCTATTGCTTGATAAAGTACAAATTATTTTTCTGCATTTATTGAAGTAACCATTTACCTTTGAATGTTTTTAATATGAATAATTATGTTGATTGCTTACCTGATGGTGAATCAGTCTTACACTTCTATTACGAATATAACTTGGTTACAAACACTCTACTATATTCTACTACACTAAGCTAACCAAAACAGAAGAATCCCTCTAAAACCATCCACTTTTCTTGGGTACAATTTATTTTAGGAATATATTAAATATTCAAAAATTGAGAAATAATTTTCCTTTTTTTTTTGAACCCCTTCTGAACTTTTTTCCTCTTTTACACAGTATTAATGATTTGAGATCAATTTATTTCCTTTTCTTGCATTGTTTATTCCTTTCTATTAGCTACATACTAGTTATGCTATATTATTTTTAGGACTATGTCAACTAAGAGGAGAAACAGTGTACATTTGCTTTCATCTTCTTGGGCAAACTTCTTTTATTTTTCCTTTACAAATAATTATAGCTCTTTGTTTTAGATAGATGCTCTTGCTCACATTAAATATAATTCTCTTTGTTTCTCTACTTTTTATTTTTAATGCTATATTTTACTGGAGAGAGATTTTCCTCATCTATTGAAATAATAATATAATATCTATTATTCATGTTTTTAAAATGATCAGTTTTGTTCATTTTTTAGCTAATGTTGAACTGTCTTAGAATTCTTGGTATGCATTAAATTTGTAAAACATTATACTTTAAGATATATTGTCTATGTTAATATTTTATTTAATATGTTTATAAAAATACCCATAAGTGATATTGTACTGCAGTATTTTGTCTATGATTTTATCCAGTTCAGTTGGCATGATGATATTTGTTTAAGAGAAAATATCATGCAAGGCACCTCTGTCTCTGTTTCTGTCTCAGTCTCTCTCTCTCTCTCTCTCTCTCTCTCTCTCTCTCCCCCCTTTCTCTGTGTGTGTGTAAAGGTTGGAGATCATAGGAATTATTCATTCTTCAAGTATTAGTCAGTCCATCTAGAACAGGGTTATGATTCCCCTGTTCCCCTATGCACTTCAGGGGTTAATTTGAGGCTTACTTGATTTTTCTCCCTATGATGATATTTCTCTACTTCTCTATTTCCTGTTTTATAATTTGAGGTGTTTTTTTTTTCAATTTTAAAAATATGATCATGGAATTTCACATCTGGAAGTGTTACAAATAGCTATAGAGTCCAATGCATATATAGAAGAGAATCTCCAAACAATAGCCCCTGCCCAAAGTCATCATCTATTCCCTTTTTGGAGACCTCCAGTGAGAAGGAACCCATTATGCTCTGTGGCAGCCCATTCTATATCTGGATTTCTCTAACTGTCAGGAAGTTTTATTTTGCTTATTTGTTTATTTTGAAATCAAACTTAAATTTTCCTCTCTGAAACTTTTACCAAAAAGTCCTTATTCTGGCCCCTGTGGCCAAACAGAACAATCTTTCTTTCCCATGACAGCCTTTCAGGTACTTCAAGGTAGCTACTATGCTCCCTAATTCTTTCAGCTGATAAAAGCTTGATAATAAGGTTAGGCCCTCCAGTATCCTTGTTTTCCTAAACACCATCCGAAGCACATTTTATTTGCTTTAAGTATTATTGGCATGTAGTTGGGTATAATTGGTATACACACACATATATACATACACATGTGTGTGTGTGTACCTTTATGGGTACATATGTGTATCCATCCAAATAAAGTTTCACCTCAATTTTTTTGCGAATTTCCTATTCTTTTTAATCCTTATAATTTATTTCTTGAAGCCCCTAGTCTCATTCTGTAGTCTCATCATTATCAGAGACGATGAAATGCTGTGTAGAAATGAAATTTTATATATGAATGTGTTTTTGAAAGTGCTATCCACATTCAAAAATCATTATCATGAATAAAAATCATTATCATGAATAGTAGAGGGAAAAAGGAACATTAAAATTTATAGTAAAAGCTTTTTATTAAACAGTAGTAGAATTTGGAATTGCTTATAAATGGCTTTATTTCATTCATCTTAATCTTTGTTGCTTTTTTTTTTTAAAAATCTGATTCTAAATATGCTAGCACCACCTCACATTTAAACTGTTATTGTTTCACAATGATATGAAAAAAAAGCAAAATGGTTATTTTATAATATTTTTATTCCTGTCTTCTGACTTAGTTTCCATGGAATCATAAAATTTTATATATGATTTATTTCAGCCATATTATTCTACAGATAAAGAAATGTAATACTAGTGAGTCTTATTCAAATAAAAACCCCTGTGAACTGTTAAAATGGAAAAAAAAACCCACAGTTCTAAAAAGGGGGATCTGGAATGAGCCAGAGTCCTATCATCATTAACAAGATTATAAATGCATTTATTGCCTGAGAAGTAGCTTACAAACTTGAACAGTTAGATAGTGTCTGCATCTGTTCAAAGGGGTGTTGGAAAGAGTGAGGTATTTATACATTTTTAAACAAAGGAAGGCAGGGAATTTGTGAAAAAGGTAGGAATTGAGTAGGTCCTAGAAAGGAATGAGGCAGGGAGGCCCCTCCCAAGAGGAGGGGGAGATCCATGAAACAGGTGGAACAAACAATTTGAGATGTCTGAACTGTGGCCCTTTGATACATAAATCAGAAGGCATTCTTGGTGATAAACAGTCCTGGCAGTCAAGACTGAGCACAAATGATAAGATAATGGTATGTCTCAGAAAACCATAAAAGAGGATGTGTCTGAGAGCCCCATAACCAACAGTCAACGGAGTCTCTGAAGATACGGATGTCTATTGAAGGTCTATAAACCACCAAATGGCTCAGTATCTGCTTCATAGCTGGTACGAGCTTAATTGGCTTCAGAGTTGCTGGTGGTTTTGCATATCCAGCTGGGTTTACTCTTGGTCACTGTAGAGGACTGTTGGCATATCAATCCATTTTAAATGTCAGAAGTCCTTCTGCTTGACTTGTTGTGCTGTTCCATTATCTTGTTTCCCTGTGAAAAAGAGAAGCTCCAGAGTATTTAATCAGTTACCACAAGCATTATAGAGCCCATGTTCACAGATTCAATAAATTACTTGTCTCCCAAATATTTAGTGGTAGAACAAATACTAGAATCCTGTCACCTGCCTACTAGTCTACTGCCAATTGCTCTACAACTTCCTGCTCTTTCTCCACCTCAAATTCTTTGAATTCCTGAAAGCAATAGATGATGAAGAGAAAATTTATCATTTACTATGGATATATCCCTGTATCTTTGTTTGCTGTATGTTTATTCTTGCTTAACTTTTAAGTGTATATATTTTTTTTGTAGAAAGCTTATTGTCAAGTGGTTAAGGAAACTAGAGTTTTTGGATCCCTAACATTTTGGAGGGGGAAATAC
Source organism: Trichosurus vulpecula (assembly GCF_011100635.1). NCBI lineage: Eukaryota > Metazoa > Chordata > Mammalia > Diprotodontia > Phalangeridae > Trichosurus > Trichosurus vulpecula. Next base: position 206,903,443 of record NC_050573.1, read on the forward strand.
CAGTGGAGTTTTGAATCAAGGGCAGAGATAAAAGACCCCTCATGCTCTTAGGTGTATGGGAAAATTCTGGAAGAGGGGTGAACATGAAAAACACCTGATTTTCAGGCAGTGGAGGGAGCAAGAGAATCACTACTCAATACAGCTCAACCAAATTATACACCAAATTCAAAGGTGTACAATCTGGCATCACCTTACCTTTCCAAATGTCTCTAATAATACTTTCTGCCATGCATTCTTTGTTCTTTGAAGTCTCTCTAGTGCCCTACGCCTCTATGACCATACTTGGAATGTATTCTTTCATCTTTAATCACCAATAGAATTCCTACTTGTCCTTCAAAGTTTAACTCAGTGCAGAGTAGGATTCAGCAAATATTTTTTTAAAATGAAAAAAGCACCCCCAATTGTTGTAATCCTTTCCCCTATAAACCTTCCTTTCTCTACATCTTCCCTAAGTCTTTGCCATGAGCTACTTTTTAACTTTGAAAATAATAAACCTCTATCAATTTGTAAGCTTCAGAAGAATAGGAAATGTGTCTTAACTTTTTTTCTCTGCCCAGTAGAATTTAACATATGACCTTTGTACATAATTGGTGTTCACAAAATAGAATAAAGTCACAATTAAAAGCAAAACAAATTGATATGTTATTTGGTTTTATAGCTATTTATCACATATATTTTTGTTGGTGATAATCATAGTGATGTTAGAAATATAGAAAGCTAAGAGTATTTGTCACAGAAAAATACATGTTTTCTTTGTTTTAATGACAAAGGAGCCATAGAGTTGGTAATTGTACGTGAGACAACTACGGGAAAAGAATTGAATAAAATACAGTTTGATTTGTAAAAAAAAAAATCAAGGCTGAGTTAATAAAAAATCCAAAGAAACTAAAGACTTAATTCTTCTTTAGACAAAATTCTTCTTTATGTCAAAGTTCCAAATGCTCACCAAGGGACACTTGAGCACTGATAATATTATTTAAATAAGAGAAAGACTAAAATGCAAGTAAAATAAAACTTCTCTTATGTGACTGTGGAATAACTTTGTTTCCATATGGCCATAAATCAGCTTCAAAGTAGATTATAATGGCTAGAATCATAGATATAGATCTTAGGTACCATCCAGTCCAGATTTTTTATTTTGCGTATAAGGAAACTGAGGCTTAGAGAAAATGAGTTATGTTAGGAAATGACTAAAGCAGGACTTGAACTAACTTAAACCTGATTCTAAGGCTACCATACCACTTGAATATTTTATAGAGTGAGAAGCACAATTTGTTAGTGCAAGAATGTCATTGGGTACTGTTGAGGTGGGGTGGGGGGTATTGATAGAGGCAGAGTTCCAGTGTACTGGATTTATACAACTATAGAATATCTGTAATTCCTAATACCATAATTTATGGCAAGAGTTAAAATCAGATGTTAATCTTGTTATGCCTAAGCAATCCTAAGGCGATTGGAGACCAAATCTATTGCCTATCACTAAGCTGACAAAACCATTTTCTTGAGTGGGGCTTTGCTAGTGTTAGTTTGCAGAAAGAGATGGTTTTGTCTTAAAGGAAATGGGCTCTCCTGTATTGTCAGACACATTTTTTAGTATAAATTGAAATTTGAGTAATTGTTCTTTTCTGTAGGACTCAGTAATCTAACTTTTTAAATACTTAGAAAGTTTGTAAATTTAATCCTCTGGGAAAATAGTTTACATATTATCAACAATGATAAGGTATGCAGATTTTTTGAGAGAAAAGACTCTGAGACACACTGCCTGGAGACTATTTTTTTGAAACAACATTTGATTTATGTACTGGAAATATTTCAAGGAAATTTTAGTTTTCAATTTCATTATGGTATTTTAAGTAGCACAAAATGAACTTTCCTTAATGAGTTCTACAGTATTTTAGATTGTGTAAAACATTGGGAAGCACCCAAAAGATATTTTCTGTGACTCTGGCATGCACACATACTTCCATACTTGAAGGATCGATAATTTAATCTATGTGGATACACCCTCTATCCAAGCAGATCCTAGGTCTGCTAAAGCTTATAGTCTTTTGCTCCAAAAATTGCTTTGACTCCAAACATTCATCATTTAATGACTAGCCTTCTGTGATGTATTACACCATAAAACAACTTTTACTATTAAATGTAGCTGAGCATGGTGGCACGTAACTGGGATTCCAGCTACTGAGAGACTGAAGCAGATTGATCATTGGAGCTTGAACTAATTCTGAGCTGAAATGAATTCAGCCTCAAAATACCGAGCCTCTGGGAGATGATGGTGGGACCAGTTGTTTGGGGAGGAGTGAGCTGGAACAAGTCAGAAAGTATGTCAAATCCCTATGCTTATCAGAATATGACCCCATCTATTAGTAACCCCCAAATTTCTCAGCCTTGGCAAGATAGAGTCATATGTATGTATGCATATATGTATGTATGTATCTATGCATGCATTTTGTGTATCTGCATTGTGTCTATATGCATTGTATACGTAAGTTGTGTAATGCATGCATATATGTGTGTAATAATGCATGTATTCCAAAAGTCTTAATGTATTATATATGTATACACATATATGCATACTTGTATTAAATGCATATGAAATGATATTTTATGACTGAATGACTATAGTAGTTTATATTTCTGAAAAGTAATATAACTGCCACAAAATATTATCTGCAGGGAACACAGAGAAAGGTGAATGATATAGTAATAATATTAACCTGAAGACTGAGTAGAAAGTTATTACAAAAATATGAGGCTAGTATAACACTTACCAATGGTTGTTCAAGGTCGTTTGGAGGAATTTTGTTTTTAGAACACCATTTTTTGATTCCCCAATAAAAACAAACAATATAATAATGGTGCATATTCTTATATTTCTTTAAAAGGTTGAAGTGTTTTTGAATGTTGTCTCCACAACAACCTTGTGTAAAAAAATAAACTTTCATTTTAAGAAAACTGTCCAGGCCAGCCACTTTCATTCCTTCATTCTTTTCCAGGTTATTCTCTTGACTCAAGTAACTTTTTCCATCATACCCCAACTCTTGTCTTTCCAAATTATAATGTAAGCTTCTCAAGGTCTTTCTTTTTGTTTGTATCTTTATTCACAGTACTTAGCACAGTGCCCAGCACATAGCAATCCCTGAAGAAATGCTTGCTCATTTGATTTTAGATAGATGAAGTGAATTATATATTGTAATAAAGTTAGTAAGTATCAAAGCTGGGACTCAAATCCAGGTCTTTAGCTTCTATGATTATTAAAACACACTGACTTCTAGGCTAATAGAGAGGAACAGACTAGGCAATAGAAGAACCAGATCATTGTATTTGTCCTGTAAATTGTGTGGCCTTGGGCAACTCCATCATTTCTTTGTTTCTCAGTCTCAGAATTACATAGCACAGAATGTTAAAGTTGGATGAGTCCTTAAAAATCATGTTGCCCAGTCTCTTCTTTTAGAACTACACCATGTTTAATAGTAGTCAGCCAACATTCACTTTTCTTTTTAGTAATATAAGACATACATAGAGGAGGAGCTTAAAAAGGAAATTAAATCATTGTTGACTGTAACTATTTTGGTTTTTCTTTAGCTGCCTTGCTATGATTCTCCTTTTGTCTCTCTTTACTATGAACAAAATTAAAGATGTATACCTTGTCATCACCATTTCTTACAGAAGTTAAGAAAATTAGATAGCTAAAGGCCAGACTATATTTCCATGATTACCCTATCAAGGTGAAATGCATACCCTGTTGGAGTATCTAGTCACTTGGATCTAACCATTTTTTACCTGTCCCTGTCTTTCTATTTGTCTCTGACTTTGTTTCTCAGTCTATCTCTGTCTCTGTTTCTCTCTGTCTCTCCCTCTCCTTCTCTCTCTCTCTCCATATTTCCACTCACTCTCCAATCTTTTAAAAAACCAGGATTCTCAGTATTTATCACTTAAAGAGCAAAGAGATATGGAAACTGTGATTCCACTTCTTATTTCTTTATGCTATTCATCTCATCTCAATGGACTGCTTATTTTTTTCTATATCAATTTTTTGGGTAAAATGGGATTAATAACACAGACCTTTTATGTTGGAGAGTTTAATGAAATTCAAATGAAGAATAATTTTCAAAGATTTTGTTTATTTTTAATTTTAATTACAATAATCATCGAATTCAGTCCTTTTTTAAAAAGTAATTTAAAGAATCTATAATTCCTCGCTAGTCCCATATAAGAGATGCTCAATAAGTACTGATTGAATTAAATTATTTGAGGTATTTTTCCTTACTCATAAAATACATGTCATTTCTTATTCCTATTGCTTTTATTATTGAATATTTGTCTTAATCTTTGCTCTGAGCAAATTGTACCACTCTCAAATTGGCTTTCGTGCTCCTTTATAGCTTTTCAGGAGGTAAGGTGAAGAATGTCACACTTCCCTGCAGGCATAGGCAGAATAATTCATCCCCAGGGCCCTTTTAACTGGGCATAATTCCTGAGATTTAGCCCTTAAAATGAATGAGCCCTCTCAGGTTGGGTGGTGCCTCAGCAAAGCTCAGTAGGAAATAACCTGTTCCTGTTACTTTTCAGCTAAATATGTGCCCTTCTTGCTCTATGCTGTGGCCCATCTGTGATATTTTCATTGTGCACCTCTGAATTTATCATAATGTTATTGTCTTCAGTGAGGTGTAAGCCTGTTTACTCTCAGAAACCTTCTGGAGTGCTGGAAGGAGGTTACTCTCTTGTGCCTTGAAGAGCGTACAGCAAATTTTCTGGAGACAAAGGAGAGCAGTCCCATAGTTTCCCAAGTTATTGTCACTCCTTACTTTATTATGAGCTTTATTTTATTTCCTAAATGAGCTAAATGATAAATAAAGTTACAGAAGTATTATGGTGTTTTGGATAAAACACTAGATTTGGAGTCAAAGAAATCTTCTCAGACTATTACTAACTGGGAAGCCTTTTCAAATATTTAGGTAAAATTTTCTTCATCTGTAAAATGAGTGACTTGGACACAATAGCTTCCAAGGTTCATTCCAGAGCTAAATGTATCCCATGAAAATAAATGATGGTCTCTTCCTTCTTCCTTTCTTTTCCTCTTCTTCTTCCTGGATCTCTCTATCTCACTCAGGCTGGAAGTACAATTGGTAACTACTGGGCCTGGCCTGGGCTGGTTCATTCTTGGAGTTCACCATATTGGTGTAAGACTGAGTGGGGTACCCCATCAACTTTGGCCTTACTGCTAAGAACTCATGAACTCAAAAAACATATCTGCCTCAGTCATTCCAGTAGCAAGGACTACAGGCATGTAATTTTACACCCAGCTCCAGATGCTATTTTGCACTTAACTCAAATGAGGAGAGCTGTTCAAACTAAAGATTCAAATGATCTAAGCCATTCTTTTGCTCAGGGAATACACCAGGTATAGATGAACATCAAGTCCTTCGCCTTTACTTAGAGGGATCCTGCCCTTTGGTCCTTCTTTGTTGCTCTAGCCAAGTATTTTTTGCCTTGAGCCAACACAGATTTTTCCTATGTTTTGCCTTCAGTTTCCAGATATAGGTAGGTGGTATCTTTGATCTGTTCTCCACAGCCTCCTGCTGGTTCTGTCTGGAATGGCCTCAAGTTATTATTCTCTTGGTTGCCTTTGTCTGTTTCCTGGGAAATCAAAAGTAGCAGGTCCAAGGTGGGTGTGGATGAAGCAATGCAGTACATGGTTACTCGAATGAATATTTTCTAAAGGCAGCTCTTGACTTGTACTTTGCAGTTCCCTAGCTCCTGAGAAATTAAAGATATATTTATTTTTTCTGGCACCTACATTTATCGAGTTCTCCACAAGTCTTTAAACACAAGTGAAGCTTGTACTATATAGTATCCCAACATGTTCTCTCTTAGTGTAGGTAGCGTACCTGCATGAAAGGGAATAAAACAGCATCATGCTTTTCTGTGTTAGACATGGCAGTCTTACAAATGGTATTGCTTATAGGGAAAGCTAACTTCTTATGGGAATAAATTTTAATTTTTTTACTCTTTTGTATCTGTTAAGAGTTTTCTCAAAAAGGTAATGATCATGGACATTTTTGGGGAAAGCATTATTTTACTTCTTACTAGAATTGCCATTCAGAACAAAAGAGAAACTGAGTAAAGGATGATTTCAGGGTATATCTAAAGGAATTAGCTTATGACCTTTGCATATATTCTCATTGTTGGAGTAGGAAGAATGCTGGACTTAGAGTCAGAAGGACCTGGATTCATATTCTATCTCTAGTACTTACTAGCTGTGTGACTCTGGGCAAGTGACTAAGCTTTTCTGGGCCTCAATTTCTTCATCATCATAGTGAAGGAGTTGGGATCAATGATGTTTAAGGTAACTTCCAATAAAGCTCCTATGATACTATAGAAAAATTAAACACAATATTCCTATAACTCATAATGATATTTACAGATTTATCATTATTTAAAATTTATCATTTTTTTTTAGCAAACTGAAGATCTACAGAGCTGTTGTGCTGATTTCATTATTGTATGCCTGTGAAACCTGGACAGTATACCAGTACTGTGTCAGGAAACTGAATTGCTTTCATTTGAATTGTCTTAGGAAGATTCTGTAGATCATCTGACAGGATAAGGTACTGGACACTGAGGTCCTTTCTTGAACTAAACTGCCAAGCATTCAAACTCTGCTTTAGAGAGTGTAACTCTGGTGTGCTGGCCATGTTGTTCAAATGCCAAATGCGTGTTTGCCTAAAAGACTATCTCATGGTGAACTTACACAAGGTAAGTGTTCACATACTGGTCAGAAAAAGAGATACAAGGGTATTCAAGGTCTCTCTTAAGAACTTTGGAAATGATTGTGTGACATGGAGACACTGGCACAGAACCACCCAGCATGACATACCCTCATCAGAGAATGCGCTGTACTCTATGAGCAAAGTAGAATCAAAGTAGCTCAAAAGAAACATGAGATGTGCAAATTTAGAGAATCCAAATGTTCACATGTGTTGTTTGTGCCTGACCTGTGGTAGAGCATTCTGATCTTGTACTGGTTTGATCAGTCACAGTCTGACACACTATAACTCAATTCTAACATAGTGGTGTCATTTTGGTCTCTTCAAGAATGAAGGACAAAAACCATTATCCTCAGCTCTAGGCCCTGAGAATCAGAGTTCTTTTTTTCCCTCCACTTCATTTCTTTTTAATGTATTTTTTTATTTTAGTTTACAACACTCAGTTCCACAAGTTTTTGAGTTCCAAAATTTTCTCCCCCTCCTCCTCCCCCCTCTCCCCTAAGACAACATGTATTCTGATATAGGTTCTTCATATACTTTCACATTAAATTTATTTACACAATAGTCAAGTTGAAAAGAAGAATTATACCCAATGGAATGAATCACAAGGAAGAAGAAACAAAACCAAAAAAGTATTGCTGAGAAGAGCCAAGTCTATCAAAGTTAGTCATCACAGAGACCATGTGTCTGTAATCATGTATAATGTTCTCCTGGTTCTGCTCCCTTCACTCAGCATCAGATCATGTAGGTCTTTCCAGGTTGCAAATCAGAGTTCTTCCTGTGGTAGCATCTTGCTGTCAGTTCCAGTGGTAATCTTGCCCTTATTAGCTAGAGTTCTGTCACCCCCAAGAGGGGTGTGTGTGTGTATGTGTGTGTTCCTGTGTATCAATCTCTTTAATTATACTTTTTTTTGAGATTCAAAAAATATTTGTTAATCATCTCAGTAGGTAAGGCACTCACTCTCTTAGGTACGGGGGAGAGGGATACACAGATTGAATAAGACACAGAATTTACAATCTAGTAATGGAATGTGATAGGTTGCACTGCTATATTTGGGTGGGGCCAGGAAATTCAGACTGCCTATGAATTTAGTCAACTACCAGCTAATTAGCCACTGGTTCACCTTCTTCCCTCCACCTGCTCTTCTTAATGTTTCATCTTCTGAATCTATCCAGTTCTCCACAAATACACAGAGATCAAAGGGGATACTTCAGGTAAATTTTGGTGCTTTTAGGGGTGACGGTGGGGATGGCAGTAAAGCATCCACAGTTATCCAGATATCCAGACATATCTTTTCTGAACCAATGCATAAGGCTCTGGCTAGAAGGAAAACATATACAATCACAATCCTAGGTAAAGAAAGATTAGCCAATAGGTTTTACTAGGTAAAATTTTCTGAGAAAATGAATCTTTCAACCACTGGCATTTATGTAGTACTTTAAAGTATTTTAAAGTGTATAAAAGTGTATAAAATACTTTGCAAATGAAACCTGTAATAGAGAGGATAGGTTTTATATGAAGTCCTACATTTCTATTCTTAATTGTATATGGAAATGATCATGCTTGTTAACTAAGTGTTCCAAGTTCATTATGTTGTTTGAAAGTCAAAAGACTTGGGAAGTGGCTAAGGATAAGGATTAGAGTTGTGATTTTTTTGATGTAGGAAATTCCAAAATGAATGTAAACTCCATCTATGGATGAAGTACCTCCTCCGGGAAATAGTATTAGAGAATTATCTTGAAAACTGAGAGATTAAACAATATGTCTAAGGTGATAGAGTCAGTACTTGGCAGAGGAAACTTGAATCTAGGTCTTCTTGGCTCTAAAGCCAGAACTCATACAATAAATAACACCTTCCCCATTTTTGCAGATGAGGAAACCAAAGCTCAAAGAGCTTGTGTTTTACCCAAGGTTGTACTCTTGGTAAATGTCAGAGATATATATTTAAACCATAGTCTTCCTTAATCCTGCATTCAGTCCTTTTTCTACTCTACTGCACTGACCTACTAAAAGATAGTCAGCAGTTATGTTGGAGAATATCCAATGAATCAATAAGAAATAACAGATTCTGTCTAGATTTATAGATGTGAATACACCAACCACACCTGGATGAGTAAGAATACACTTCATCTAAAATGGTTGTTATAGTGAGTGATGTTTACAGGCTCTATGTTTTTACATAGGCCTCGGAGAGCTCACAAGCACTGACGATCTTTGGGACCTGGGAAAGTCCAGAACAATAAACAGATCATTTCTGTAATTAAGTTTATAGTGTAATAAATGCTATTGGGACTATAATTCCCAACAGGCACTTGACTGTATGCTTATTGCTTTTCTAACCAATCTAAAATTTCAGAGGAAAACTCTACACATATTTGATATAATCAATTTAAGAAGGCAATTAAAATAAAGATTAAAATTGGTTCAGACCAATAATCTATTCTGTTGGAAGTTATATCTCTGACAGGAGTAGGAAACAGAGGCTATCTCCAAATTTAAACTGGAGAAATCCTAATTCTACTTCAATAAAAAACTTCCTCAGTTTCTCTATCTTTACAACATAAAGAGGGAGAAGGAAAAGGAGGAGGATAATTTCTTGGTTTTTAGACTAGCTAGCTTTGAAATAACTGAATTATTGTACCTTCTACTTGTGCCAATTATCAAAATCTTCTATCCTTTTTTTTGAAATTTCCTGACCCCCAAACCCACCCAAATCACTTTATTTTCCTTCTATATGGTCTTCCGGGGGGTTACCTTGAGAATGTATTCTTTTAAATTTCCCATTAAAAAGTTAGGGTCCACGTAACAGCTGGTGTACTTCAACTAGGGTTGGTCCTATTTCACTGGCTACAACACTTTCACTTACCTCAAAAATGCCCATGCATGCCAAGCATAATGAATTCATATGCCTAAAATGCTTTATGAAGCTTAAAGAAAATGTGCTATAGAAAAACTAATTATAGTTGCATTTTAAATGGAAGGTATAGTTCACAATGGAATATATCCTATAACTTTGAACATTCTATATGTAGAAAGAGGAAGATATTTAAAAAAACTGAATGCAGATAACATGCTTTTCTAACTACTAAGTTGTGAGTTAGAAAGAAGCAAAAATGAAGTCAGATTATAAAGGTCCACCACATTTAATTTCTGAAGGGAAAGAAAATTAAAGGCAGAATATTGGACCAGATGTTAAAGGTGTTTATGATCTTTGTAACAGCAAACATTTTGGGGCTTATGAGAACTGTGACTTTGTTTCAGATGCAACTGTTGATTTATGGATTTTTTTGGTGGGGTGAGTTGAAGGGGAGAGGAAAGTTAGAAAATAGTGGATTTTTTTTTATTTTCACTACCTGCACATATAATTGTATTTATTAGAGCTCTACAGTAGCCTTGTTCCAAGGCAGTTCACAAAGATTTTCAGACTTACAATATTTGGTGCTGCAAAGCTGGAAATGAGAAAAAAATATGGAAAGAAAGGTTTAGGGTAGAGTAAACACCAGGAAACTCAGATCTAGGGAAAATAATGTCTGGACCTAGGTTTTGGAAGATGCTATTTGTGATGAAGTAGAAAGAACAAACATTCATCTAACTCCTTTGCTTTTGACAATTCTACTCACAATACATGCAAACAGAGTGGTCAACAGACAGGTCATAGTATCTTACATTTAGAGCTAGAAAGGGAAGTTGTCAAGTCTAATACCCTGATTAAAGTAAGTGAAGATTCAGAGTGTTTAAGTACTTTGGCCAAGGCCACAAAGATAATAAGTAGCAAATCTGGGATTTGGAATCAAATCCTCTGATCTCAAATTCAGCACACTTTATCCTTATACTCTGCCTCTTATAAACTGCTTCTTAATGTAATAGGAAGCTTAATTCTCTTACAAATATTTGATCTTGTAATTTTGGTGTCACCGAAATAGAGATCCCAGACATAGAGGATACTGTGGCAATTCATTTGCATAAACTGTAGTGTGTTACATAAAGAATCAAGCAGCTAATTTGAGTTTTATATCACCTCTTTGTGATCTCCTTCTAAGTCTAAACTCTCTACTTTGAGACTTCAAGTTTTAATGTGTAGAGAATAGTTTGGATGCATAGATTCTACTTTGGCTCTATTACTATGAGGGACAAGTTATGTCTCCCTCACTAGGTTTGTTTCCTCACTGGCTAAAAGTCACATGACACGCCATATTATGAACTAAATACCAGAGATGCATTGGGATAGAGTAGATGAAAGCATTGGACTTGGACCGAGAACACTTGGTTTTGAACCCCACCTTTGAGATTTAAATGGCTGTGTTACACTGGCTAAGTCACTTCATCTCTCTTAGCCCATTTCCTAATTTGTAAAATGGGAGAACAATACCTTCAGTAACTACCTCACAGAGTTGTGAGGCTCAAAAGAAATAATGATAAGTGCTTAATAAATGTCAGCTAATATTAAGGAATTTCTAGAAATCCTGTAGGAATATTTATGATAATATTTATAAAAGATACCCAAGTTGGTGGCAATTAGAAACTCGAGCAATGTGGCATATAATCACCAATCTTTGAAATGCCTATAGTACTATTTTAATATAATTAAATAATTAATCTCTCTCATTTATTTTTTGTCATTTTTTTGTATAATGGAAGGTTCATAGTCACTGGCTGGTGTCTGTCTCTGTGTTCTGTCTAGCACCATTGTCTGTGAATAAGTGCATAATAGCATGTTTTGGTTTTTTTTTGTCATGTGAATGAGGTCTGGATTTGGAGGTAGATGAGCTGGCTTCCAATCTCATATCTTCAATTTCATAATTATCAGGTCTATGCTGATGATTTTTCAGCTCTACTTATCCATCCCTAATCTTTTTTCTGCTGACCTCTAGACTCAGATGCCTATCAGACATCTTAAGTAGATATCTCACAGATATTTTAAAATCTAGATGTTTAAAACTGAACTTACTATCTTTCACCAAAATTCCTTTCATCAAGGCAGTTAATTGGCATAGTGGAACAGAGCACTGAGGCTAAAGTCATAAAAACTTCGTTCAAGTCTGGCCTCAGACACTTGCTAGTTGTGTGATCCTGGGAAAGTCACTTGCCTTCTTCCTCAGTTTCCTCAATAGTGATATAGGAATAATAATAGCCTCTACTTCACAAGGTTGTTGTGAGGATGAAATTATTATTGGGATATTATTGACATTATTGATATTATAAGATATTATTGGGAAAGTGCTTAGCCAAATATCTAGCACACAACAAGAGCTCAATAAATGCATATTCTTCATGTCCTTCCCCTCTATCTAGCTTCCATCTTATTTGCAGGGCACCATAATCCTCCCAGTCACCCAAGGGTCCCAATCTAAGTGTTACACTCAACTCTTCACTTTCTTTCAGTTCTACCTCTCTCCACCCCCAAACCCATATCCAATCTGTGACCAGGTTCTGTTGATTTTACCTCAGTAGCATCTCTCACATATGCCTCTTCTTTTCTCTGACACTGCCATCAGCATGCACCTCATCACCTTATGCCTGAACTACTATAAGTGCCTACTGGTAGGTCTGCTTGCCACAAGTCTCTCTCCACTCCAATCCATCTTCCATAGGAGGACAATCTGCCCCATTCTACATTCCCAGTATTATACCTTAGACCTCTCTCCCATACGTACCCTTAAGTCTTTTTTTTTTTAATTTTTATTTTTAGCTTACAACACACGGCTCTACATAATTTTGAGTTCCAGATTTTCTCCCCTCCCTCGCCACCTCCTCCCAAGGACATGGAATTTCATATAACTACCATGTATAACTTTGCATTGAATTAATTTATATACTAGTCAAATTGTGGAGAAGAATTATGACCAATTAAATGAATCATGAGGAAGAAGAAACAGAACCAAAAAAAAAACCCAACCCCAAAACAAAAACAAAAGAGAAGGAAAAAAAGGCGAGCATGTAGTGTGCCTCGATCTGCATTCAAACTTCACAGTTCTTTCTCTGGATGTAGATAGCATTCTCCATTGTGAGTCCCTTGCACCTTGTGTTGCTGAGAAGAGCGAAGTCTGGCAGGGTTGGTCCTCACAGAATCCATATATCTGTGGTTGTGTACAATGTTCTCCTGGCTCTGCTCTGCTCACTCAGCATTATGTCATGTAGGTTTTTCCAGGTTGTTACAAAGTCCGTATCATCCCCATTTCTTATGGAACAATAGTATTCCATTACCTTCATATACCACAGCTTGTACAGCCATTCCCCAATTGATGGGCATCCCTTTGATTTCCAATTCTTGGCTACCACAAAAAGAGCTGCTATAAATATTTTTGTACATATGGGTCCCTTTCCCTTTTCTGTGATTTCTTTGGGATACAACCCTAGAAGTGGTATTGCTGGGTCAAAGGGTATGAACAGTCCTATGGCCCTTTGGGCATAGTTCCAAATTACTCTCCAAAATGGCTGGATCATCTCACAACTCCACCAGCAATGTAACAATGTTCCAATTTTCCCACATCCTCTCCAGCATTTATCATCCTCCTGCTTTGTTATTTTAGCCAATCTGACAGGAGAGATGTGGTATCTAAGAGTTGTTTTGATTTGCATTTCTCTAATCAGTAGTGATCCAGAGCATTTTTTCATATGCTTATAGATAGCTTTAATTTCTTCCTCTGAAAACTGCCTGTTCATATCCTTTGACCATTTCTCAATTGGGGAATGGCTTGTATTCCTATATATTTGGCTCAGTTCCCTGTATATTTTAGAAATGAGGCCTTTATCAGAGATACTAGTTGTAAAGATTTTCTCCCAATTTTCTGCTTCCTTCCTAATTTTTGTTGCATTGGCCTTTTTTGTACAAAAACATTTCAGTTTAACATAATCAAAATTATCCATTTTGCATTTGCATTGTACCCTTAAGTCTTATGACATTGGCCTCCTTGATCCTCAAACAAGATATATCTGATTCCAGGGCCTGTCTTTTTTTCCAATAATGTTCTACCTCCTCATCTTTCCCCTAGCTTTCCTGGCTTCTTTCAAGTCCCAGAAAATTCAACCTCATACACACACACACACACACACACACACACACACACACACACAAACCTTCCCTTTTCCCTCTCTGTTCTATGTCCTTACCTCTTGATCGTTTCAAATCTATCTTGAATATATCTTTTTTATTTGTACATAGTTGTTTGCATATTGTGACCCCCCACATTTGACTGTGAGATTCTTGAGAGCAAGGACTATATTTTATGTTTTGTTTTTTTTTTTTCTGTACCAAGTACTTAGCATAGTGCCTGACATATAGGAAGAACTTAATACATGTTTATTGGCTTACTAGGTAATTACTGTGTGAAACTGTACACCTTGCTTCTCTGACCTATAAAATTTGGGATGTTGGACCAGATTTTCTCCCATTTTCCTTTGAGCTTTAAATCTATGATCCTAAATTCCTATGATCCTAACAAGGGCCTATGCTCCTGATGATTTTAAAAATGTGGCCAGCTCCCTAAGGTCACATCCTATTTGCAGACTCTTGAGGGTTTGAATCAGGGAAGTTGCTGATTTTTATCATCTGGGTAGAATTTAGCACACCTAATGTAGAAGTGGGTTTTTTTGTATTTTTACAAGTAGCACTTTTGTGAGATTTTGTTGTCTTTAACTTGCACTAGCTCTATGAAAAAAAATCTATAATCCTAGAGAGATCAATAAATAATTCCCTTAATAGCTTTTGTAGTCACCTGCCACAATTCTGTAATTATTTCACAAATATGCATTTGCTTTTGAGAATCAATTGCCTGTTGATTAAATTTTGCAGACCGTGCCGTTGGACTGCCTATAGCTATTTCAAGTTGTTTTTTTTTTTTTTTTTAGGGATTTTACTATTTTTTTCTCAAGTTTTTCTGTCAGATATTATTGATGGCCTACAGGAAATGAGGCCAACTACATGTATTTTAGATTTAATTCCCACTTGGCTACAGAAGAAGACTTTTCTGGTTATGGGTACAATAATTCAGGGAATAATTCCTGTGTCCTTGGAACTGGGAATTGTTCCATTAGATGTCAAAGAAGTCTTAAATAACTCCTATTGGTAAAATGGCTTTATTGATGTTTCCAAGCTGTTTTTAATAGATTCATCAGCATGTTTGAAAAGTATCAGATTACAAATTTGATTTTCATGCATTAGCTATCAATAAAATTTTAAAAAGTCATTATACTGTGTAATAGCATTTGTATAACATTTCAATTTACAAAGGCCTTCCACATTCATTTTCTCATTTGAAGTACCCAACAGTTCTTTGGTGTAGTTAGGTAGGTAGGAAGGGCATAACTCAATGTGGTATTTGAGTATAGGAACCAGTGCAAAGAATTTGAAACTATTCAATGGGATAAAATTAAGCAGCTTTAACTCTAACTGGTAGGGCTCTGGCTATTGAATCAAGGCGGAATAAAGTTATGAATAAGTTATGAATTTGGAGTCAAAGAATATATGTTGGATTCTAATCCTAGCTCAAATGCTTCCCACCAGTGTGACTTTTATATATGACCTTAGATTTAAAATAATCTTAAAGTGACCTATACAGTCTTGTCTAGCTCTAAATAAATGAGGCATTTTTAAGGTAACTGAATCGATGACTTTAGGCATTTGAAAAGTGTTTCATTTACAAACATAGTGTTATAGTACAAAGAGTGTCTCATAATTGCTAATACTAAATTGAATTTGCCATTTCTTGAACCATTCTGTAATATCTGAAACTGTCAATCACAAACTCCGCTGAGGATATGTCCTCCTTCATTTTCAGTTATTCTCATATGTCCCTAGATGGGTTTCCCTGAGGTTAATGGAGCACAAGAGAACATTGAGTTACAGCATAGCATTGGTGTCTTCTGTACAAACTCATGCCCCAATTTCATTGACATGACATTTTATTCCTAATTTTTGATGACAATTGTTTATGGACTATTTGGACATGGTGTTATAGACTATTTTGATACCTCTTCTCTTTCAAATATTGCATTACTTTCATTTTAATCTAAAACAAGAACGTAAAGCTTTTCCTTCTTTGAACTATTTCTACAGTAATACAGCACAAAGTTATAACAAATCATTTTCTTTTATTTCCCAATTTTTATTTTAACTAGCTGCGCACAGGGAACCAGTCTTTTTGCATTATCTAACCTTAACAATGAATTCTAATTTTAGTTTTCATTATTATTTCTAGGTGTTGACAATATCAAAATTATGGACATATATGATTTGTGGATTTTTATCCTGACTACAAAAGGTCATCCCATTTTTTTTAAGTGAAGAGAGTCATATCAAGTACTTTTTACTGACACTGCTCACGAGAGAATTCTTAAGCAAGCAAGGGATAAAAGGGACCCTAAAAGCCAATTTGTACGTTTTTCACAGGATATCAGTGATTAGGCAAAATATTATCACAAAAATATCTGAAATAATAGTACATATATATATATGAAATTAACATAAATATATGATAAAAATCCATTGTCCAGGACACTTCAAAGGATATTGGATAGAAGTTCTCAAAAGAACAAATAAAAACTTTAAAATCCATATGAAAGATGCTCAAAAGCACTAATGATGAACAGAAATAAAAATAAATTATATTTTAATTTTTACCCACCAGAAACTGAAATAATATTGAGGCAGTTATGGTAAAATAGCCACACTGATTAACTGTTACTAGAATCATTAATTTGTTCTTCCTGGAAAACTATTTTAATTGTATATTTTTATAAAAATGAATAGTCATATGTATTTACCTAGGAATTCTATTCTTATACATATACCCAAAGTGTGTTAAAGGAAGAAAAAGTTCCTTTGTATTACAAAATATTCATAGCAATACTTTTTTTATTATAGCAAAGAACTGGGAGGAGGGAGAGAAAAGCTACATGTAGTTTGGGGAATGGCTAAAACATTGTGGAATATGAATGTAATAAAATAGTGTGCTATAAGAAACAATAAATATGAAAAATACAGAGAAACTTTATATATTTCAACCACATAAAGTGAAGTAAGTAGAACCAGCAACACACACACACACACACACACACACACACACACACACACAACAAAAACAAAAACAAAAAAACAAAAAACAAACCTGAAACTAAATGTTACGCAATTATAATGACTAAGGTTGTTCTCTGGAGAAGACATGAGGAAATGTAATTTCTCTTCTCAGAGGCAGATAATAATGAATGTAGCATATTGCATATATTACCAGACATCATTGATCTATTGGTTAATTTGATTGCTTGTCCCCCTCTTTTCTTTTTTCATTCATTGATACAAGGGATGGTTCACTGGCTGCAGGAGAAATAGATTTCACAAAATGACATAAAATTAAAAGACATTAAAATTAAAGCAAAATTTGACTTCTATATCCAGTTGAAAGTCAAAAATCCAACCAACTGACATTTTAAACTTCTTCTTTTATATTTTTCTTTCTTTTTAACCATAAGACATCATAAAAGCTAACTAGATTGATTTTTTTTTATTTTTCCCACAGAGTTGACTACTTGTATTTGGTATCCTGGGCAAATGTAATATTATTAGTTAACAGCATTTTCACTCTGGAGATTTCACTTGACCACATGCCAGTTACTGATTCTGTCCTCAAACATTAAAAACACAGGTGTGAGACTGTCAGTGGTTATATATTTTTGATTGATTACTACATTACAATTTCATTGTATAGGAAATATCTCTAGACAGGCCATTGCCTTGCCAGATGGATTTAGAATCATGAGTGATTTTTTTTTCTTTTTTTTACCTCCAGTCTGAAGGGAGGGGTGACAGTGATGGTGGTGTTGGTAGCCATTATTCTTTATTACTTGAGGTTTTCTTTACTACAGTTTTATAATTTCTTCAAGGACTACTCTGCACACAATTTCTTGTTCTACTCAGTGTTTTATTCTCATCTTAGAATATTGTTGCTGGCTTCCTAAATGTTTTGCATTGATTAGCTCTTTCCTTCTACCTTCATGTTTGACTGCCCAATGTTCTTCTTTTCATTCCACTTTCACTTTCCCTCAGACTCAGAATGGGTTACCTGATTTTCCTAAGCAATTCTTTTTTTGTGTGCTGGCTCTTTTAGCTCTGAATCTGTTATTCACCATTTTTAAAATCCAAAGTTTTATACTAATTGTTTCTTAAAAATCTTTGTGAAATCTGACTTTAACTTTTTTTTTCTCCAAATACCTCTTAAAGTAACTGTGAAATGCTTCAGCATCTTATTATCATGGAATCCTCTTCTTTTTGGCCCATAATGGAATAGACCAGACTATTAATGTTCATGCTCTCTAATTGCAACTTGCTACTTGCATGTGATAGCTACTACATAGTCTTGCTCTTTCTGCCTCGTTAATTTCCTAGATCATGCCCTACTGAGTCTGTTCTAAAGCTTGTCTTCTCTGTTTAACCTCTTAATCTTTCCCATTTATTCCTTTTAGCCCCGATTCCAAGCTTCAGTGATTAGGTCTATATGGATTATCCCCCAATTTGCATCACTAGTCCTAACCTTATCCTCTCTCTAAGCTTAATATTCAATCTTTTAATAGCCTATCTGAATATACTAGTAATACCTAATGTTGAATGTCTGTCATTCTTCTCATGTGGCAGGCTAACAGCCATTGAGTGGTCTGCTATTCCTCTTATTCCAGTCAGTAACCAAACAAAGGCTTAACAGCTCTTCCACCAAAAATTCTCCTAGTATTGAATCTTCTTTTTGATTCTCATTGCCAACACACAATTCAAACCTTAATTAACAAGAAACTCCTGGCAGGTTGTAGGAACATAAATAACAAGATGGTGGACTCCAGGCCTCACTAACTATGCCCAAACTCTCGCATTGGAATTATGTGCTAGAGGAAGTACAATTATCGCTCAGCCTACAGGATGAAAAAGCAAAAGAGCAGAACTTAGGGGTGAGAAAGCTGTGGCCTCGAGGCCACATGTGGCCCTCTAGGTCCTCAAGTGCAGACATTTGACTGAATCCTAACTTCAGAAAACAAATCCCTACCCCCACTTTTTTCCATGTAAAAACTGTATTTCTTTATTCTGCACACTTTAATTTCAGAACAAAATAAACATTAACAGCCCACAATACACAACATCCTACAGGGACCCTGTAAGCCCTTCCCTAATACACTGGAAAACAGGAGGAAAAAAAAATACTAGACATTGGCAGATAGAGCCAGGCAAGGACAGGACCTCTACTGCTGCTGTGGGAAAACATACAGAACTATATAGAGTGTGGGGGTCTGGTGCAGAAGTTCATCTAATCCACCTCCTCCATGAGGGATGCATCTTCATCTCCTTCAAAAAAGGGGATCTTATCAGGAACAGCAGCACTGGGTTCTTCTGCTATCACCTAATCCTCATCAATGCCAAGACTTAGCTTAATCATATGGTAAATTTGATTTGAGTGAGTCTGGGGATCTTCAAGGGATTACCCCAAAGATAGCAAAGCTGTTTCAAAAAGCAGCACTACCAGGCCTTTCACAGCCTTGTTCTTCTTTCAGCCTCAGCCTTCTGCCTGAAAGTCTCCACAATGGGGTTATCTGGGTTTATTTCCAGGTGCTTCTTGGCCATCATGTAACCCTTTGTAGAGTTGTCTCTCAATAACTGGGCCTTCATGATGCATTGCAACAGGATGAGGATACCAGCTAATTGGAGATTGTCACTTTCTCGACCTTCTTATCCAGAATTTCCTTCATTAGCTTGCACAAGTTCTCAAATTTTGCCTTGCTCTCCTCCATCTTTTTCTTTTCTTCTTCATCCTCTGGAAGTTCTAACCCTTCCTTAGTAACAGAGAAAATGGTCTTCCCATTGAATTCCTTTAGCTGCTGCATGCAGTACTCATCAATGGGCTCTGTCATGTCTAGTACTTCAAAACCGCATTTCTGTACCTATTCCACAAAAGCAGAGTTGGCCACTTGCTCTTTGTTCTCACCAGTGATATAGTAGATGAATTTCTGGGTTTCCTTCATTCTAGACACATATTCAGACAGGGAAGTAATCTCCTCTCTTGCCTGAGACGTGTGATAATGTAACAGTTCAGATAGATGGCACCTGTTGGCTGAGTCCTCATGGATTCCAAGCTTCAGGTTTTTTGAAAAGGCCCCAGAGAACTTTTTGTAATTCTCTTTGTCTTCTCCCACTTCAGAGAAGAGCTCTAGACACTTAATGACAATGTTCTTATGGATGACCTTCAAGATCTTACTCTGCTGTAGCATCTCTCTGGAAATATTGAGGGGCAGATCCTCAGAGTCTACCACACCTTGGATAAAATTAAGACACTCAGGAATAAGCTCATCACAACTTTCCATGATGAATACATACCACACATACAGTTTAATGTTGTTCTTCTTTTTGTTTTCAAAGGGATCAAAAGGAGCCTGGTGAGGGATGAAGAGCAGAGCTCTGAATTCCAACTGACCTTCCACAGAGAAATGCTTTATTGCCAAGTGATCTTCCCAATCATTGGTGAGACTCTTATAGAACTTGCCATATTCCTCTTGGCTGATGTCATCAGGGTTACATGTCCAGATGAGCTTGGTTTTGTTCAGCCCTTCCTGATCAATGTATTTCTCCTTGATCTTCTTGGTTTTCTTCTTTTTGTCCTTGCCTTCATCTTTTTCATCAGATACTACATCTTCAATCTTGGGTTTCTCCTCATCTTTAGCTGGATCTTCCTCTTCTTTCTCTTTGTCTTCCTTTGTCTCATCATCACTGATGTCCTTCTCTCCTTTTTTCTCCAAATAAAGTGTGATGGGATAGCCAATTAATTAAGAGTGTTTCTTTACACCCTCCTTGACCCACCTCTCTTCCAGATATTCTGTCTGGTCTTCTTTCAGACATAAGATCATTTTGGTTTCCCTGCCAATATGCTCACCATGGTCAGCACAGACTGTGAAAGAGTCACCAGCAGAAGACTTCCAGTCATACTGTTCATCATGATTGTGCTTGGTGATGACAACTACCTTCTCTACCACCAAGTAAGCAAAATAGAAACCTACACCAAACTGGAGAGATCTGTTCCAGCTTGCAAATTCTCCATAGAAGTCTTGGTGCCAGACTTAGCAATGGTTCTCAAGTTATTGATCAAATCAGCTTTTGTCATGCCAATGCTAGTGTTCACTAAAGTCAGAGTACCTTCCTGAGGGTTGAGGATGATGTCAATCTTTAGCTCTTTACCACTGTTCAATTTAGAATGATCTGTCAGACTGTCATAGCAGACATTGCTCAGGGCATCAGAGCCATTGGAAATGATCTCTGGAAGGAAGATTCCCTTATTAGAATAAAAGGTGTTGATAATCAAGAACATAAGCTGGGCAATCTCTGACTGGAAGGCAAACTGCCCAAGCAATATGAGGCCTAGTGCTGAGTAATTTAGGGAACTGCAAGGCTAAAGAATATCCTTCACATCTTCCCCTAACACTGCAAAATATAACAAAAGACAGGGATGGAAAGAATTAGAAATAGGAATGGAAATGGGGAGGTTCAGTATGAGTTGCTGTACTGGCAAAATGGAAAGAAGACTAAAATCTGACTGGGGCTGGGTCTCCTTCTTCTACCACCCAGCCCCCTTATGTATGGTGAAATGTGAGTAAGGTTGGTGAAAAATTTGTTCCTCAACATTGGGAAGATGCTGAGGCAGTGTTGCTAGGAAGCCTTGAGAGAGGGAAGATATATGCGAAGATAAAGGGGGAGGAATGAGGAAATGAATAGAAGTGAAATGTAGGGGGCGGAGCCAAGATGGCGGCTGGTAAGCACGGACTAGAGTGAGCTCCGTACCCGAGTCCCTCCAAAAACCTATAAAAATGGCTCTGAACCAATTCTAGAACGGCAGAACCCACAGAACAGCAGAGGGAAGCAGGGCTCCAGCCCAGGACAGCCTGGATGGTCTCTGGGTGAGGTCTATTCCATACAGAGCTGGGAGGTGGGAGCTGGGAACGGAGTGGAGCAGAGCCCAGCCTGAGCGGCGTGGACGATCCAGACCAGAAGCCGGGCAGAGGGGGCCCTAGCGCCCTGATTCAGTGAGCTGCAGCAGTTACGAGACTTCTCAACCCACAAACACCAAAAACAGTGAAGGTTAGTGGGAAAAGCTGCGGGAGTGGAAGGAGTTCGGGGTTCGGCTTCCAGCCCCGGGGGCAGCGGAGGTGGGGCAGCTACAGCTGTTGTTACTTCTGGCTCCAGGCCCACCTGGTGGGAGGAATTAAGTGGCGG
This sequence comes from Trichosurus vulpecula, assembly GCF_011100635.1. NCBI lineage: Eukaryota > Metazoa > Chordata > Mammalia > Diprotodontia > Phalangeridae > Trichosurus > Trichosurus vulpecula. The sequence goes on from NC_050573.1 coordinate 206,925,448, forward strand.
ATCAGAGCAGGAGTGCAACAGCCTGCTGAAGATCTGAGCCCAGTCTGGACTGGGGGTCCTTGGGGAAGGAGGAGTGCGGCTCTGACAGAGCTGGCACCTCCCCCCCAAACGTAGAACATAGAACTCGTTAGTCTACAAGCAGTCATACCCCGCTGAAAAACTCAAGGGTCAAGTTAGTTGGTTGGGAATATGGCCAGGCAGCGAAAACGCTGCCCAGATTCAGTCTCAGACTTTGGATTCTTTCTTTGGTGACAAAGAAGACCAAAACATACAGCCTAAAGAAGACAACAAAGTCATAGAGCCTACAACCAAAGCCTCCAAGAAAAACATGAACTGGCCCCAGGCCGTAGAAGAACTCAAAAAGGATTTGGAAAAGCAAGTTAGAGAAGTAGAGGAAAAATTGGGAAGAGAAATGAGAAGGATGCGAGAAAACCATGAAAAACAAGTCAATGACTTGCTAAAGGAGACCCAAAAAAATACTGAAAAATACACTGAAGAAAACAACACCTTAAAAAACAGACTAACTCAAATGGCAAAAGAGCTCCGAAAAGCCAATGAGGAGAAGAATGCCTTGAAAGGCAGAATTAGCCAAATGGAAAAGGAGGTCCAAAAGACCACTGAAGAAAATACTACTTTAAAAATTAGATTGGAGCAAGTGGAAGCTAGTGACTTTATGAGAAATCAGGATATTATAAAACAGAACCAGAGGAATGAAAAAATGGAAGACGATGTGAAATATCTCCTTGGAAAAACCACTGACCTGGAAAATAGATCCAGGAGAGATAATTTAAAAATTATTGGACTACCTGAAAGCCATGATCAAAAAAAGAGCCTAGATACCATCTTTCAGGAAATTATCAAGGAGAACTGCCCTGATATTCTACAGCCACAGGGCAAAATAGAAATTGAAAGAATCCATCGATCGCCTCCTCAAATAGATCCCAAAAAGAAATCTCCTAGGAATATTGTTGCCAAATTCCAGAGCTCCCAGATCAAGGAGAAAATACTGCAAGCAGCCAGAAAGAAACAATTTGAGTATTGTGGAAACCCAATCAGAATAACCCAAGATCTGGCAGCTTCTACATTAAGAGATTGAAGGGCTTGGAATGCGATATTCCGGAGGTCAATGGAGCTAGGATTAAAACCTAGAATCACCCACCCAGCAAAACTGAGTATCATGTTCCAAGGCAAAATATGGAGTTTCAATAAAATAGAGGACTTTCAAGCTTTCTCAGTGAAAAGACCAGAACTGAATAGAAAATTTGACTTTCAAACACAGGTATCAAGAGAAGCATGAAAAGGTAATCAAGAAACGGAAATTGCAAGGGACTTACTAAAGTTGAACTGTTCTGTTTACATTCCTACATGGAAAGATGATGAGTATGATTCATGAGACCTCAATATTAGGGTAGTTGAAGGGAATATGCATATATATATATATATATATAACATATATATATATATGTTTATGTATATATATAAGTGAATGTGTTGCTATGTATGTATCTATGTGTATATGTATGTATGTGTATGTATATGTATATATGTATATATGTTATATATATGTGTATATATATATATATATATGTAAAAGAGAGAGAGCAGACACAGGGTGAGTTGAAGATGAAGGGAAGATATCTAAAAGAAATAAAATGAAATTAAGGGATGAGAGAGTAACATACTGAGAGAGGGAGATAGGGAGAGATAGAATGGGGTGGATTATCTCCCATAAAGGTGGCAAGAGGAAGCAGTTCTATGGGAGGAGGGGAGAGGGCAGGTGAGGGGGGAATGAGTGAACCTTGCTCTCATCAGATTTGGCCTGAGGGGGAATACCATACATACTCAGTTGGGTATCTTACCCCACAGGAAAGAAGAGGGAGGAAGATAAAAAAAAAATAAAAGGGGGGGGGTGATGGAGGGGAGGGCAGATGGGGGTGGAGGTAATAAAAACAAACACTTTGGAAAGGGGACAGGGTCAAGGGAGAAAATTCAATAAAGCGGAATGGGTTGGGAAGGAGCAAAATGTAGTTAGCCTTTCACAACATGAGTATTGTGGAAGGGTTATACATAATAATACATGTGTGGCCTAGGTTGAATTGCTCAACTTCTTAGGGAGGGTGGGTGGGAAGGGAAGAGGGAAGAGAATTTAGAACTCAAAGTTTTAAAATCAGATGTTCAAAAACAAAAAAAGTTTTTGTATGCAACTAAAAAATAAGATACACAGGCAATGGGGCGTAGAAATTTATCTTGCCCTACAAGAAAGGAAGGGAAAAGGGGATGAGAGGGGAGGGGGGTGATAGAGGGGAGGGCTGACTGGGGAACAGGGCAACCAGAATATAAGCCATCTTGGAGTGGGGGGGAGGGTAGAAATGGGGAGAAAATTTGTAATTCAAAATATTGTGAAAATCAATGCTGAAAACCAAATATGTTAAATAAATAAATTGCATTTAAAAAAAATAAAACAAATGTATAACATGAAAAAAAAAAAGAAGTGAAATGTAAGGGGGGGAAAAAGGCTAAAAGCACCTTAGATCTTAAGGGGAAGAAAATTTGGTCCAAAATCTAGAGCATGATTAAAACATCATGGACTAAAGTCCACAGTCTTCCAATTGGTGCATCAATGTATTTTCTATGAAAAAAAAAATGAAGTTCATGAGTGGAAAATTAAAGGACGGTAAATTTAGTCTCTCAACAAGAAGAGAAACTATTGGAGAATGAAAGAAGTCAAGGAAGAAAAGGATTGATACAAAGGGGAATGAAAGACAAATCCAAATGGACAAATATTTCCAATTGGAGAGTAGTCCCATGTAAGAAGAGTAATGTATCTATAACTGGAGATGGGGACGTTGAAGGAAATGCATTATAGGAAGACCCCTTCCTCTGAAAAAAGGTTGTTCTCCAGTAACAATATTTCCAAGAAAAGGGAAATTGGAGCTCCTAGGGGCAACTGACACCCAGAATGGTAGAACATGGATGAAGAGATAATGCTGTACAACAAAAGCAAAGAGAATTGCCACGCAGAAGGCACAGTATGGAACTGGACATCATATGCGACACACTATAATTTTTATGTTGGAGCAATGACTTTTTTCTTCAGTTTTTCCTCATGAAGTGACATTAATAAGGGTGAGACATAACATAAAACAGTGATAATAGGGGAAGATATACGTAGTAAATAACATGGAAATTGGTTGGCAGAGGGATCTTAAACTTGGTTCTTTAGAAGCTTTAATTTCCATGAGAATCACAAAGAGATTAAAGTAAAAAAAATAAACAAGTATATAAAAATGAATTAAAGAATTGAAACTTCAGAATTATAAGAAAAGGAAAATTAATGAAAAAGCAAGGTAAAGACGTCATCCTTGGAAAAAAAGCAGAGATAAAGAAAAAACAATTTAAAAAGAGTGGAAAGGTGGTAGGTGGTGTGCAATTTTGAGCCAAACATTTAATTAAGAGCAGAAAAAAACCAAGGGAAAAAATCTCTTAAAATTAGAAACCAAATAAAAGAAATAAAAAAAAATAAACCATTACATAAAGAAAAACTCTAAAATTATGAAAGGTTTTGACAAATAACAGGTATGAGAGGGGAAAGAGCCTATGGCAATGTCTTAGGAATCAAGATAGGCTCTTAGCACTTATTCAACCAAGTGCCCTTGAAGAGTTTGGCCTTTGTTTGCTTGATTAAATTGAGTCCTTGATGACCTCCTTGCCTCAAGGGAAAGCCTAGTTTACATGGGTTTGAGTGACATGTTTGTGACATCAGAGGCTTTTAGACTGCATGGGTTTAAGTCCCATTTTTGTGATGAATTTAGGTCATGTGGGTGAATTGCATGCGTGACTCACTTTCAGCCTTGAACAAGATATATAAACCCAGAGGCTGGCTTTCTCTTTTGGAGCTCTGAGCCGCAGCAGGAGTGGTGCATGACTCTAGGCCAGCTGTTGTTATGAGCTCCCTGGCTTTGATATTGATGTTTCTCTGGTAACTGTATATTGTGATTTTGTCAGACAGAAGTCTGTCTGTTGATTTGTCTATATTTGCTCTGTTTGTATTTGCTCTGAAGGTCAGGGTGCTGGCTTTCCCCCTGAGCTGAGTGAATGACATTTGTATGTTGGATTAAAGTAAGATGGTTAACCCCTTAACATTGCTCTCCTTAGTAAAGCAGATTAAAAGAACTTGGGCTTGCAGCATTCTTGTTGTTGGGCTTGTGTTGGTTTTTCACCCTCACAGCAGCTGCTAGCCAAATTGTTGAAACAGGCAATAGGGTGATGGCAAAGTCAATGAAGTAAAGCTAATTATAGAGGCAAAATACTGACTTGAAAAAGGAGACATCTAAAATGCAAAAAAAATCATATATACAAACATGTATAAATGCATATGTATATATGAAATATGTATGTGTATGCACACGTATAATATAGCTCCAAATAAAGTTAAGCTTAAATCTAACTGATAAATTTAATATAAATGGATTAAACAATCCAATAAAACAAAAATAAGTGCAAGAATGAAATAGAAAGCAAAACTCCCAAAATATGTTGTTCACAAGAAACAAACCCAAAAGGCAAAGAAATATATAGAATAAATATGAAAGGGTAGAACAGAATTGATTTTTATTGGGTAACTAAGAAATGATGGAGTTGCAAGCATATTGTCAAAGGAAAATGAAATAAAATTTCACAAAATAAACAGAGACAAAAAAGAGAAAATTACATTATACTTACAGAGATCATGACAAATTGATATCCAGATTAAACTTGTATACTCTAAGAAGCAATATATTTAAATTTATAGGACCAAGCTGAATTATAAAAAGAACCACAGACTAACAAAATAACACTAGGAAGCATTAATATCCATTCAACAAATGTAATAGCAAGATAACCAAGGGGAAAGTATGAAATTGAACCAATTCTCAGATAACATAGCCAAAATTGTATGTTTTGAATGGGAAGATTAAAGAATACACTAAGTAGTCCTTTGTAAAGACTTCAAATTTAGGAAAAAAAAAACATCATATTAGAAAACATTCCCAAATCATGTGATTATTTTAATAGATGCAGATAAAGTTTTGACAAAGTAAAGCATTCATGCTGAAAATTCTAAAAAAGTATTACATGTGGAGACCTATATACTTAAACAGTAGATAAATATAATAGAGTAGATGAGAAGGAATCAAAAGTAATTGAATTTAAAAAAAGCATGTTTATGAAACCTCAAATATAAATTACTCAAGAACTCACCAATTGACAAGAGTTTCTTGGAAAAGTGGAAAGAAGTCCAATAGAAATTTAGCCTTGACTAATATATTACTCTATATTCCACACAAATTCCAAATTGATATATGTGAATAATATCGGAGATAGTAACAGAAAAATAGCTAGAGTAGAAACAAATAATACATATATATATATATATATATATATATATATATATATATAATTATATATATGTGTATACATATACATATATATAATTATACATATATATTTGTACCTACAGATAGAAGATGAATCCCTAATCAAAAAAAAAAACTACTGGCAATTATAAAAATAAAATAGGTAATTTCATTTATATAGAATTGAAAAGTATTCCCAAAGAAAATAATAGAGTATAGATTAAGAAGGGAGGTTGTAAGCCAAGAGGTAGGAAGAAATCTTTGTATGTTTAAATTCACTAATAAAAGAAATGCAAATCCAATGAACTCTGAGACTTCATGTTTCAACAATCTGGCTAGCAGCTGCTGTGGGGGTGAAAAAACCAACAACAACCAGCTCACAGAATGCTGCAAGCCCAGTTTCTTTTGATCTGCTTTACTAAGGAAAGCAATGTTAACAATGATCTTACTTTAATACAGCATACAAACACCATTCACTTAGTTCAGGGGAAAAAGCCAGCACCCTGAACTTCAGAGCAAATACAAACAAATTACAAACAGACCAAAAAAATTCATAGTTACCAAGAAAACCATCAACATCTGAGTTCAGTAGGAAGGCCTTTACAGTGGCTGCCCAGAGTCCTACACCTCCAGTAGTGAGAGCCTTCAGCAAATAGCTCTGTTCTCCCTTTTCATACAGTTTCTGAAATCATCAAATGTCATCTGAGTGACCAGAACTTAGTCTCCTATGACTGGCTCTGGTGTTAGCCCCACCTGGAGCCCCACCTTAGTTACCAAATCACACTCACATAGGCTTAGCACCTAATAGATAGGGGTTTGGGCCTGGGGCTTAGCACCTAATAAGACTCAATCAAAGACACTGAATTAATCAAAGGAAACAAAGGCCAAACTCTTCAAGGATCCCCAATACACTTCATCTCAGGCCCAGCAAATTGACAAAATGACAAAACACAGAAATATTCAATTTTCGATACTTGTGGAAATACAGGGATCCTACTCTTTGGTTGCTAGAGCTGTATATTACTCCAAAAATTCTGGAAAGAAGTTTCTCATTAAAAAAAATGTGATTAAAATATAAATACCCTTTTGCCTGGAGATTCCATTTTCCCAAATGTGGGGAACCTGTGACATGGAGGCCACATGTAGTCCTTTGAGAGAATTCAAATGCAACCCTTTGACTGAATCCAAACTTCGTAGAACAAATCCCCTTAATAAAAGGATTTAGAACAATTAACAATAAAGGATTTTAGAACTGTAAATTAAGGGGATTTGTTCCACAAAATTTGGATTCAGTCAAAGGGCTACGCTTAAGGACCTAGAGGGCCATAGGTTCCCCACCCCTCTATCTAGGCATATACTTCTGAGGAAGTCATTGACCAAAAGAAAGGCTCTATGTAGACCAAGATATTTATATCAAGACTTTTTGTGGTTACATATAACAAGAAACAAAGTAGAGAACTATCAATTGGGGAATAGTTAAACAGATTGTGGTTCATGAGTGTAATGGAATATAGAACTGGCAAAAGTGATGAATACAGAGAAATGTAGAAAGATGTGTATGAATTACTACAGAATAAAATAAGCAGGCCCAAGAAAATATACACAGTAACCACAATGATGTACGGAAAGAGCAAATAAAAAAGCCATTGTCACAAAATTATAAATATGTCTTGAAAGAAAGAACTTCAGTCGCTTTAAAGAGGAGATATGAGAAGACACCATCATCTCAACTGATGGGCATCTACTTTCTTTCTAATTCTTTGCTGTCACAAAAATACATTACTATGGCAAAGAATGTTGTTCTTGAATTAAGGGAAGAGCTGAGATCATATCTGTGACTACGTGCAAAATAATGAGTTTCTCTGAACTTCAGTTTTCTCATCTGTAAATTGTAGATGTTAATAGTGCCTACCTTAAAATGCCACAATGAGTGACAAATGAGGAAATGTAGGTAAAGAGCTTTGTAAAACTCAAATCTTAAAATACTATTTTTACCTATTACTTACTATATATTGTTTCCTTAGAATACCTAGCAGTTTTCTGAGCATACAGTAGGTTCTCAATAAAGCTGAAAAATATTTTTTAAAGGAGGAATGGTTTAATATTGTCTGGGATGAAAATTTACTATAAATGTTTCTTTTTTGTCCTATTGACCATAATTTACAGAAAGCAAAAATATAAAATAAAATCATAACCCAAGCTGTGAAGCAATACATCATCCTGAAGGGCTTTAGCTAAACCGTGTGTTTTTAAATATGGTCTTAAAGAGTATTTTCTTTCTTGAGGGAGGTCTTGAAAAAAATGTTTCTTTTCTCTGCCCATTTTTCGTTATGTATTTATATCCTGAGATGTATATATCCTCAAAAAACACATGATTCTTTTTCATAGTGCAGAGAAATGGATATTAAAGGCTTTCCAAATTTCTAAATGTAGGTCTTCCTAAATCCTTCTGCTATGTATCTTTTTTTGCCCACATGATGTTCCAGTTATCAGTAACTTGAAAAATTCATACATGTGAGTGAATTTGTCTAACTAAAAAATTAAATGAAAGTGTTCCATACTCCTATCACATCATTAGAATATACTATGTTATTTAAAAAATAGTGAAAGATTGCTTAGAGTTCTTATGGATAAAAAAAAAAAAATCAATGCCCATCATTTCTATGTTTAAACAAACAAGGAGGGAAAAAAACTACAACATAATAAAGGAAATAACAAGAACCCCTGCAACAACCACAATAGCAGGAGCAGCAACAACAAGTATAACTACACTTGGAAAAATCTAATGAAGAACTGAAAATATCTGAGAGCAGCATCAGTCACTTAGCTACCCTGCCCTGAAGTCCTAAATTATGAACCTACATTAACTCTTGGGTTAGTAACTCCTTTACACTACTCAAAACAGAAGCTATCCACCTTACCAACTCCATCTCACCTCCTGTTAAGAGTTTAGGTAAGATAATAGTGTCTAAGGCTTTATTTTACCTCCCTTCCTATTGCATGTATCAGCCCACAGGCCTCAAATAAGTGGATTTCAAATACCTATTTTTGCATGGTCTCCAAAGAGGGAATTCCTTTGTACTCACTAATCCAAGCCAAGTGGGGAGCAGAGATGCATCCTCTGCCCTGCTGGAGTGCATTGCTGCTCCAGTTGATAAAAAACCCAGGTGATTTTTAGCCTGCCCAGACATCCTCAAAAGGAACTTTCCAAAGATTCCTTCCCTCATTATTCCTAGCCCAAGGAGGTTTTTTGATAGAGGATCTCTCTATCCATATGCATATCTATAACTATACCCATACCCATACCTATTTCCATAAATCTAAAAATCTATTTTTCTATAAATAGTTTGATACAGTGATCTATCATTTTCCTATACATATCTTTTTGGCTATGTATAGCTATACACATAATAATGTATAGATATACATATAGTAATTAATAGACACATGCAGCTGCTAGAAAAACTCTACATAGCTATCTGTCTTCCCATTGAAACAGCATCCTCAGCTCTTATATGGATCTATCTATCTATGTATCTGTCTATCTATCTATCTATCTATCTATCTATCTATCTATCTATCTATCTGTATGTCTATCTATTTAATCTCTATTAAAATACAAATATGCACATATAGAAATATACATATATAGTGAAATCTATAGCTATGTTTGCACACTTGAACATACATATATTTATTATATATTATTTGAGTGAATATATCATATATAATGCAATATTATATTTTATTAGAAATAGTGTATACTATATATATTATATGCATATATATGTACAGACATGATGGAATGGATAATATTCTCTCATAAGTTCATGTTGAATCATTAATGAATGGAGTGGAGGAAATGCAAAGGAATTAAGTCAATTATATCAGGACTTAATTTTAGTTTAAAAATAACAGATGGAATAATTAGAATAGTAGCAAAAATACACATCTAAGTATCTAAAATATCAATGGAAAATGTATATATCAGAATAAACAAACAAACAAAAAAGTTAAAAATTAAAGAAAAAGGCCAATCCCAATGAAACTCAGCAAACATCTCATGTGTATGTGCATGAAAAACAGGGGATTCTGACAATCAGCAAGGCAAATAAACATTAGCAAAAGATATAAGAAAAATAATTTTATATTATATTTGAGTATCAAAATAGAGATGAAATTAGTATGCAGATTAAATTTAAAGGCTCTCTTTTAATTTATAAAATATATAGTTTAACAGCAAGTAGAAATCTTAAACATGATTCAATAAAGCATAAATTTCAAAATTATAAATTAGTATTGATGAAGAAATTTTAAAAAATACAAATTAGAAAGCATTTGGTTTTCAAAAACAATAAAGGAAGTAGTTCTAATTTTGTAAAAAGTAAAAAAAAATTAAGGAATTCCCCCCTCAAGTTGCATACTCCACAAAAACAATATTATTTGATAATAGAAGAATTTACTTCAAAGACAAATAAGAAATAGAAGAATTCACCAGCAAAACAGTAACACAGAAGCAATAGAGGTAACCACATACATTAGAAACTGATACTCTAGATATGACTGAAAAAAAATAATGATATATTCAAAACTTACTATTTTATATTGAGGTTTTTATGTATTCATATGCCTTAAAACAAGAATAGTGGATATAAATTTTCTTAAAGGTAAGAAAAAATTAGTTTTTAGGAGAAAATATAAGTTGCAATTAGCCAAAATAGTAAATAACTCTCAAATACATCCTTTTTGTTTTTTTTCACTAATGATAGCTATTTATCAAAGATAAGTTGCACAAGTATGAAAAAAAGTGAGAAAGGGAATAAAATAGCAACGCTAAAAGTAAAACACCTATATCAATATAGAAGTATGAGAGATAAGCTCCAAAGAATATAAGATCCAATAATCACAAAATGGCAAATAATGCCCAAATCCTATATGTCTTACTTGCTATTTGGATTTAGAATAGTCCTGAAGATTAAAAATTTAAAACTGAATTTACTCTGTCTAAATTATGTCCACAACAACAAGAGAAAGCAAAATAAATTCATTTTGTCTATTACATTTTGAAGAGGTAGCATGGCATACTATGTAACAAACTGGCTTCAAAGTGAGGGAATCCTGGGTTCAAGCCCTGCCTCTATCGATGTGCTGGTTGTGTGAATCCTCTGAGACTCTATTTTGCAGAGCAGGTGCAAATCTGCATTGGTATAGGGAATCTCCCTCTCTACTATCTATCTATCTATCTATCTATCTATCTATCCACATATATGTATGCATGTGTATACGTGGATGTATGTGTGTGTATAAAACAGTTATATATAAAGAACAATATGAAATAATGGGAACATATTAAATTCTATTTAAAAACAAAAATAAACAAAAATGTAGCAGCATGTTGTTTTGTAGGAATACATCAATGAAAGGGACAATTTGATTAAAATTATATGATTGGTCTAAAATTTAATATGTAATGCTGTGTTCAAGAAATAAAAAGGGTTGCCAGTAATGATATCTTGTAAAATATAATTCAAATAGAAAGGAAAAAAAAACAACAAAAACTGAAAGCAAGGACCTTTGACAGTTAAATTCACAAAAGAAGATCATCAGTGATGCGTAAGGGTGGGGATCCACCTCACACCAACTAAATGCAGAAGGCCCAGACTTCTTACTGAATCAATCAATCAAAAGTTTAAACTAGGTGTTAATAAGTCTTAGAAACTTCCATTAAATCAAGAAATCAAAGGCATAGACTGAGTATGAATGAGTCCTTAATTTGGGAGGAGAGAAGTGCTTTTGAGTTGAAATCAGATTCCACTATTTTATGCCTATGTATATATGAGCTGGAAGGCAGTGAAGCTGCAGGAGAAGCTTAAGGAAGTATAACCTTTGGGCTTTTGGGGTACCAGAGTGGGAGAAGGGCAGATGAGGTGCAATGAGAATGTCATAACCCCTTCCTCCAATTGACTGAATTGCAACTTTTGTGTGAGCTCTGAAATGTTGAAGACCTGGACTTTCTACCAAAATGAATAGCAGTGTTTGATGGCCGGGGTCTGCATCAGGATCCGAAAGAAATGATGAAAGACAACCTCAGGACTCTATAGAGGTTCTGACCCTAGGAGTCCAGTAGAATGCCACACATAAAGGCAACTTCATGAGGACTTCACAGATGGAGGAAAAAGATTTTCGGTAATCAGATGCTATAAATTTATCCTTAGGCCACATGTGATCTTTAAAGTTGACCCCAGGATCCTCAAAGACCTTGTGTTTGAAAGGTGATGGTGTACGCCAGATTTGTTATAAACTACTTAGTTAATAACTATTTCTAAAAAAATGAAGGGACAGGAAATCACATTTGGAATTAGGATGTCTATAATTCAGAATTATAAGGATTTTGCACAGAGGCATGGAGTAGTAAATTGTCACATTATCCAAACAAAAATAACATTTATTTAGTTATCAATCTCTGCTGTGATGACTATCTTCAAGTATTCAAAAAGCTGTTATGGGGAAAGATCAGATTTTGTATGCTTGGCTACAATCTGAAGAAATAAAACCACTGGGTAGAAGTTTCAGAGGGACAGGTCCATTTAATATTAAGAAAATTTTCCCAATAATTTTAGCAATCCAAAAGTGAAATGGGCTGACTGAGGAAATACTTGGTTTCTGAATCTTTAAGCAAAGGCTGGATAAACTCCTCTTGGAGATGATATAGAAAAAGGTATTGACTGAAGCATGTGATGGACCATAACAGAACTGTCAAAAATGTAACCTAGCAAAAACACATTAAAATGGAATTGGTAAATATTTAAAAAAATAAATAAAAATATGGGATAGCTAGGTGGTACAGTGAATAGAGTGTTGGACCTGGAGTCAAAAAGACCTGAGTTCAAGTCCACCTTCAGACACCTACTAGCTGTGTGACCCTGGGAAAGTCACTTAACCCTGTTTGCCTCCATTTCCTCATCCATAAAATGAGCTAGAGAGGGAAATGACAAAGTACTCTGGCATCTTTGCCAAGAAAACCCCCAATGGGTTCAAGAAAAGTCAAACACAACTGAAATGACTAGACAACAGTAACAATGTTAACATGTGGTTTTCCAAGTCAATATGTTGCCCTCATGGGTCCTTATGTGTGATCTGGTGGAATCAGTTTCTATTTCGGTTTGACACCACTGGACTAGATGACCTTAATGTCTTTTCCAACACCGAGATTCTATGATTCCATGAGTATTTGGTAGGGAATGGAAATGAATCATAGGATATTTTCAGCAGAGGATTGATATTATCAGGTCTGGACAATAATATGGTCCACAGATTTAATATTAATCTGACAATATCGAGGATCAATTAAAGGAAGAGAAAATCTGAATTGTAGCCAGGGCACAGATAAGAGTTGTAGTTGTATTTCAGGTTGTTGGTAATGAGAAGATTTATGAATATGATGGCAATAATAAAGAAAAGATTATTTTTATAATAATTTGTGGGGGAGAAGACTGATTATATACGTATTGGATGGACTTAACATAGGACCAAGTAGAGTACAGATTCTCTCTACTTAGGACTTACAACATGGTGCAATCTTAAAATGTCATCTATGTTCCATAATATAAAAAAAAAAAACATCGGCACTTGGATAATGATAGCTAGATGGCACAGTGAATAGAGTGCCGTGGGGTCATGAAGAGTCAGACATGACTGAAATGACTGAACAATGATGATAGTATAGAGTGATAGCAATTTTGTGAAGTTTTTGGTTGTGGATTGGAAATATAATCTTGTTTCAAAGGTATTTGAAATAAATGCATATTCATTCTTTCTAAATATTTGTCCTCTAAAGAGTGAAATAAATGGATACCAAATTCCTGCTTATACGCATGTAGAAATACTAAGTCAGAAAAAACCGGCAGTTCTAGAAGAACTCTTTTTGTTCTTTCCTTCCTCGCTGCAGAGGAATTAAGATTTAGCTCCACATGATTTCCTTGACACCTGCTAAACCCAAATGCCAAGCTTTGGATGGTAGATTTCCACTGGTAGCACAGTTGATTGCTAGCTTGTTCATTTGGTCTTTTTGCCTTTCTATTTGTGGCTTTCTAAATGCTTGGATACTTGTAGGCTTTTTCATGAATGCATCATGGGCATGAGCCTGATCTCATTCGGTCTTGCTAAATATCATATTTTCTTATGAATTTATGAAGGGATATGTTTATCGTGAAAACTTTCAAGTTTCCTTGTAATATCTGAACTTCATTATAAACGTCTTTTCATTCCTTAAAAATTTATTTAACTATCTAATGCATTCATATCTCTCTGTTATGTGCTGTGTTAGGAGTAGGGGAGATTAGGAGTCAAAGGATGAAACCAGGAAACATTAGTCAAGGTCCTTGCCTTAAACAAACATAGGGAAAGATAGAGAGAAAATTTGGAACTCAGAATCTTGTGGAAGTGAATACTGAAAACTGAAAATAAATAAATTTATATATGTGTGTGTGTGTGTGTGTGTGTGTGTGTGTGTGTGTATAAAGAAAATGTCATGTAGGAAAGTTTGGCTAGAGTGTAGAGCAGTTGTATGAAACTCAAAGAGAAATGGGAGGAGGGGAACATCACTAAACCAAACATAAGTTCCCTGCAGACTGCATATTGACTTAGTGTTAAAATGTAATATTATCTATTTTATTGGGTTTTGTAAATTATTTCCCAATTACATTTTAATCTGGTTCCACTTGGAAGACTTGCCATCATGGTTAACACCTCTGGTGTAGAGTGTGTGTCTTTGTGTGGGGTAGAGGTGGTATGTACATTTAAATCAGCTTGGAAATAGAAGCTGGAGTCATATTGTGAGTGTTTTAAATAGCAGAGAGCAATTTATATTTCATCTTACAGATAACATGGGCACCCCTGGATTTTTCAGAGTTGGGGAGTGTGTCGTGGCGAGAACAAGTAACACAACATTCTGACATGACCCTTGATATTTATCTTCAACAAAAAAAGCAAATGATCTTTTTAATTTACTGTTTCTTCACAATTATGAAAGTCAAATGGGAATGGCTGGTGGTTTATAGTTGTGTTGGTAAGCAAAATGGGCTCTTAGCACTTAGTCCAACCAAGTGCCCTTGAAGAGTTTGGCTTTTGTTTCCTTTGAGTAATTCAGTGTATTTCATTGAGTCTTACTAAGTGCTAAGCCCCAGGCTCTAACACCTATTAGGTGTTAACCTAACCTATGCGGGTGTGAAACTCCCAGGGTCCTAAGGGGAGGTGCTAGCTCAAGAGCCAATCATAGGAGCCTAAGTTTTGGTCATTCAGATGATGTTTGATGACGTCTGAAATACTATAAGAAGAGAAGACAGAGCCATTTGCCCAGGGCTCTCACTTGTGCTGGTGAGGTGATGCAGAGTCTCCGGGCAGCTGTAGCTAAGAGACCTCCAGCTCATAACCCAGATGTTGGGACTATGTTAAACTCTGGTAACTATGTATTGGGATTTGAATAAGACAAGGTCTGTCTGTTGATGTTTGTGCTTTGTTTGTATTTTGCTCTAAAGTTCAGGGTATTGGTTTTTTCCCCTGAACTAAGTGAGTGATATTTGTATGCTGGATTAAAGTAAGCTTGTCAACCCCTTAACGTTGCTTTCCTTAGTGAAGCAGATCAAAACAACCTATGCTTTTGCAGTGTGCTGGTAGCGTTTTTGTTGTTGGGCTTGTGTTGGTCTTTCACCCCCACAACAGCTGCTAGCCAGATTGTTGAAACAATAGTTTATTGGATTGGCTGTTGTTTATGTCATATGGTCAAAGCTGGATTTTTTTTTTCATTTCTATCTACATGATTTAACTTACATCTTATATAAGATTTTAAAAACTGAAATGGTATTTCTTGGGGGTAGTGAGCCTGGCTTTTTGTCCCTTACTTGTGGGGGCTTTTGTAGAAAGATTTCCCTCTATGGTTCTCATTTGGGCTAGATCACCTCAAAGGACCCCTTCCCAATTTTATCTTTTGTGTTTTTTTCATTTAATGAAAACAATCCTTGATTGGGACTGTTACGTTTCAGTCATGGGGCCTGCATAGTTTTTAAGTCCTGGAATTGTGGTCATTTTATGCATTTAGAGGATATATTTCTATGGCATCATAATTTCCCTATGATATTTATTCTAGTTTCTTATTGTTACTTGTTAGATTGTTTTTATTTGTTTTTGTTTGTCTTCATTCCCCTCCATTTTGCAGTTGCTTTAAATGAACTCATTTACTACATTCTAAATATTTCATTTAAATTGCAGTGTTCTATAATGTAGTTATAGACATACCTTGACCATGATATTTGAGATAAAAAGCCTGTTATTTAATACTGAAAGTTAGAGAAGCTTCCATCCCAAAGTCTATAAGCTAAACAAGATTGTCTATTGTGTTTATCATTCAACTCTATTAGGGATCTTTCATTTGAGCCCTGCTCTCCCCCCTTTTAAAGTTGTTATTAATTATTTCACAAAGAGAATAACATCAGATTTGAAAGAGAATTTCTTATAGCTGTTTCATCATTCAAGTGACATTTTGCCACATAAAAATACTTTATGCCAGTCTGCGTGTGAACATTTATAATTGCATTTACCAACTTTTTTAAAAGAATTTTGGGATAGACATCCCTAAGTCAAATATTCTTGGTTCACTAATCAATCCACTTGTCAAAAAATGTTTTTCACTGGCAGAATAGGCTGAGAAGTTTTGACAAACTGCATTAACTTGGAAACATTGATTAATGTTTCTGAGTTAGTAAATTTGTTGAGTGCTATAACATGGCTTTTCATAAATTTCATAGAAAAGAAACAAATCAATAATACAAATCAATATTTGCATCCTATTTTTTGTCTTATTATAATATACAAAAAGTGAAAATGTTTCTTTGGAGGAACTCACTCATGCTTCCTATCCATTTTTATCAAAAGAAAAATCCACTGTTAACTAAAAACTGTATTTCCCAATGAAAAATTTAAATAAATTAACAAATTATAGTTGCACTGCTTCGTGAACTATTTTCTTTGTTATTTGTTGTTCTTATCCTTCATTCTTGAAGAGGACCATGCCATGAGGAAAGTGATGCCATGACTTGCAAGTGAATTTGATTTAAGTGAGGGAGGGTTGTGCAAAGTTACCAGCCTCACTTTAGCTTCTGGAACTCTCTGGGCCTATTGGCAAGATATTCTTCATGATGACTGGAGATGGCCCCCATTTGTATACCAGTGATGTAGTAACACATTCATTCATACAGGTGTGAAGGCCCTGGGCCACAGTAGTGAAGGTATTGGACCTAGAATCTGGAAGTCCTGAGTTTGAATCCTACTACATATACTTGGTAACTGTGTGACACTAGGAGTTATTTAAGCTTTCTGGGGCTCAGTTTTGCTATCTGTAAAAAGGGAGTGTTTTACTCATTTATTCCAAAGGTTCCTCCCATCTCAAATAGTGTATTTCTTTATAGGAATAACATAAAAGTACATGTCAGCAAACATACACATATGCAGATTTGTATATATAAATGTACATACATTTAAATCAACCTATTATCTTTCTATTCTTCTTCTCTATGTATAATTTACTATACCATAACATCAAATAACATGACATGACCTAATGTCATATGACATCACATGAAGTGATATCATATGACACAATGTGACACAATGTAATATATGACATGAGATAATATAACATAACATATAACGTAATGGTGATTTATTAAAAGACATTCAGGAAATTAATTTTGTGGCAATGAGTATATCAATATGCACTGGCTATTTTGATTTCTGGCAATGAATCCTTTAGTTTGTTAATAGAGAATTGCTACATTCTGAATCACTACTTCTAGGATTTTCTTTGGAAACTGCATCAAACATCAGGGGAAAATAAACATCATAACATTCAGAATATTAGAATGAGTGAGATCATAGAAAAAGATGCATTTTATTATCTAATGAAATGACTTGCTATTGTATGCATTTATTTGATAAAATGGATAATATTTTTGTACAGATGCATTTTAAGCCTTATTCATTCTGTGCTACCTCATAAATTTTATACAACTCAGAATACAAATGCCAAGAAATAAAACCTTTAACAACATTATCTCTGGACAGAATGTTATAGAATGGCCATGAAGAAGACAAATGCAGGAAGCATGATTACCAATTAAGATAATATATTAAAAATAGGTAAAATAAATTATATTATCAGTGACATGGCACAAACTTAAAAAGCTATCTGGATTTTATCCAGTGTTATCTTTAACATTTGGGAAATTTTAGAAGGGCATGGGTAGGAACTTCAATGCTGTCTTCTATTTAGGATAAATGATATCTACCTAGCATCTATTTTTATCCTATTACTAACCTGGGAATAAAAAATGCTTTATTTTTTCTGTTTCTTACATAACTAGTAAGGGCAAATTGCTCTTCATATTATAATGTGTAAGAAAATTGTCTCTCCTGTCATTTAGCTTATAAACAAAAATATGTCAACATTTTATGAATGTTTGTATTGTACTTTTATTTTCTTACATTATTACAATTTTTCTTTATTAATTTTTCAATTGATGAGATATTAAGATTGTTCTTTAAAAATGTTACTTGAAAGAATGTGACAATTTCTTTTTTTTCCCATTCAATCATCATTAGATTTACTTAGGATTTTTTCCCCTGGGGCTAGAGGTAATGAGGCATAATATATAAAACAGAGGTACTTTGTTGGCACAGAGGATAGAGTTCTTAGCCTTGAGTCAAGAAAGAACAGAGTTCAAATTCAGCCTCAGACATGGCATTACTTACTAGCTGTGTGATCCTGGCAAAGTTGCTTCAGCCCCATTTGCCTCAGTTTGATCAATTGTAAGTGGAGATGATGAAAATAGCACCTACTTCTCTGGATTGTTATAAGGACCAAACAAGAGAATACTTATTTAAAATGCTTAGCACAATGCCTGGCATTTAACAGGCATGCAATAAATGATATTTCCCCTTGTTTCAAACATAGCCTGATTTCAAATCAGAGCAATTGCGTTTGAATTCAACTCTAATATAATTATTCCTGTTGGTTCTCCTTTCATGTATTAATATGTTGCTTACATATCTCATTTGAGAATCAAAACAGATACAGTGATTGCCATTTTACAATGTGTGATCTCAGGCAAGATGTTTCATCTCTTTAGATTTCGATATTATTGTATATAAAATGAGAGATGCTGATTATGTGACTGCAAGTACATTCCAGCTTTAAATGCTGTGACTCAGCATTTGGAAATTTTTTGGCTCTTCCACATGTGTGATATTATTTTGCTTTGATTGGTGTTTTCAGTTACACATGAACAACTTGAAATGGACTCCTTGGGATATTTTTTTAAATATTTAATAGAGCTTAATATGTATTAAATTAGAGCAATAAAGGTGTCTTGAGTATTTAATCATGGGGTATAGGATGAAAGTAAAGTATTTGACATCAAATCAACGTAGAGAAGAGCCCAAGGGTCATTCATTCAATTTGGTTTTAATGCTATAAATATTTATTAAAAAGCTTTCTATGCTGAGTCATGTTTTTTCAGACAGGAATAGTCTAATCTAATCTCACCTGGGCCTTCACTGCAGCACTTAAGGAACTTAGCATAGTGACTGGCACATAGTAAATGTACTTTATAAATGTGAGTTATATATTATTATTATTATTATTATTATTATTATTATTATTGCTTTCCTGAAAGAAAATAGAAGACATTCAGCCAGTCAGGCAACAAGTACTTATTGCATGTTCACTATGAGCCAGCCTCTGTAAGTGCCTGAGTCCATTGTAAGTTTCCTCTTTTGCCCATTTCTCACCTTGTAATCCCTCTACATCGATCCACATTTTCTTCTTTATGCTACTTGTAGAAAAAGAACTGTCTTTTCTTCTTGCTAAGACCATGCCTTCTACTCATGCCCTGGATTCCATTACCTCCTATCTCCTCTGGGACCTTGATTCTCAATCATTTCCTTTCTTTTTGTTTTGTTTAATTTTTCCTAATTCATTATCTCCTTTCCTGCTTCCTACAACCAAATATATCTTCCCTATTACACACACAGAAACACAAACACGCACACACATTCACCTTGATTTGACTTTCTATAAACTTTTTCTTTGGCAGCTGTTCACAGCTACATTCCAAGAAAGAATTATTTATATCTGATGCCTCTAGTTTCCCACTTCACACTCTTACTTGCCTTACAATCTGACTTCTGTTATTTAATTGTTTCAGTTGTGCCTGACTCTTTGTGAGCCCATTTAGGGTTCTTTCGGCTAGAGTGGTTTGCCATTTCCTACTCCAGCTTATTTTACAGATGAGGAAACTCAAGCTAAAAGGGTTATGTGACTTGCCCAGGGTAACACAGTTCATATGTGTCTGAGGTCAGATTTGAACTCAGGTCTTCCTGATTTCAGGTCTGGTGCTCTGACTTCTGACCTCACCACTAAACATAACCTTCTCTTTGTCAGACAATGATAATCTTTAACTATGATATATAATTACTTGACAATTACTTGTCTTAATCTTTATTCTACTTTAACTCTCTATAGCCTTTGCCATTGTCACTCACTTATCAGTCTCCACTCTCCCCCTTGATCATTTCATCAGCTTCCATGAGTATAATGACAATGTCTATGCAAATGTACATGTCTAATCCTAATCTCTGCACTTTCAGTCCCTCATCACTAGATGACTGCTAAAAATTCCATCTATGCCTAGAATTACTATAGACACTTCAAGATTTATATATCCAAAACAAAATGAATTAACTTTATCTAAATGTATCCCTCCTCCAACCTTCTCCTCATTTTGGTGATGTTGCTGCCATGCTTCCAGTCACCTAGGCCACACACACACACACACACACACACAGCAGTTACCTACAACTGTAGTATAATTGATGATATTCCCTATCTTCCCTATATCCAATCAGTTATCTAAGCTTAATATATTCTATCTCTACAATGTCTCATATTCATCCCTTTTTTCTCCATTACCAGAGTCACTATCCTGGTTCAGAATCTCATAGCTTTCAACTGGACTATTGGCAATATCCTCCCTCCTTACTGTTGTTCTTGTTTCTAGTCTCTGCCTCGTCAATCTCTCTTTCCTATACTTGCCAAAATTATATATTCCTAATTCACAATTTCAAAATTGTCACTCCTGTACTAAAAAATAAATCCTTGGTAGCTCCCTATTGCTTCTAGGATAAAATACAGACTCTCTAGTCTGGATTCAAAGTTATATTTAAACTTTCTCTCATCTACATTTCTAGACATATCACCTTATTCTTCAGTCTAGATTTCAGTCAAACTCACCTTATTCATTATTCCCTGAAAACAACATTCCATCCTCTCAATGTATGGAGACATTGCTTTCCCCCAAACCTAGAATACACTCACTGTAGCCTTACATCTTATAATACATAGCTTCTTTCAATATTCAGCTCATATACCCCCTCTGATGTGAAGATTTTCTTGATCACTTTCAAGGAGTAAGAGTGAAAATATGATCATAATGGAGAGTAGGGGAAATTGTATGGTGACTTTCATTGAGTGTGTAGCTTGCCTTTCTGCCACAGCTGAGTAGAATATTACACATTGCCATATTACATATTGGAACTTGAGGAATCCGCTCTCCACACTCCAGGTTGTTAGGGAGAAATAAGGATCTTAAAATAAACACGAACAAGGCATCAATGGGAAAAAAAGACAATCTAAAGTTGAGAATCCCGAGTCTTGTCAGGATGATTGAAAATAAAAGAATGTTGTAGAGAGGAGGAAAGAAAGAAAAAAGCATTCATTAAGTGTCTACAGTGTTCCTGGCATTGTGCTAACTGCCTTACAATCATTAGCTCATTTGATTCTCAGAATAAACCTCAGGAATAGGCACTATTATTATCCCCATTTTACAGTGGAGGAAACTGAGGCAGGTAGCGGTTAAGTGATTTGTACAGGGTCACACATCCAGGGAAAGTCTGAAGCTGGATTGAACTCAGGCTTTTCCTGACTTAAGGCCTGGTACTCTAACCACTGTACCACCAAGCAACAACTAGGAGGTGTAAAGGAAAAGATATTTGTGTAGTTAAGCTTAAAAGATATTTAAGCCCTTGAAGAGAAGAGAGATGATTCTCAGAAGGGGAAGAAGCTTCTTGTCTTCTAGATAATGATATAAAGAATAGCCATAAAGAAGGAAGAATTTCAGTCAAGTGTAATAACAATGTTGTTAGCAGCGGCTGTGAAGGTGAAAGACCAACCACCATACCAACAAGAGCACACGGGAGGGCTTCTAGCACAAGTCCTTTGATCTGCTTTTCTAAGGAAAGCAACTTTAAGAGGTTAACAATCTTACATTAATTAAACATATATATATATATATATATATATATATATATATATATATATATATATACCATTCACTTAGTTCAGGGGGAAAAGCCAGCACCCTGAACTTCAGAGCAAATACAAACAGAAATTAGAAACAGATCAACAGACAGGCTTTTAGTTGTCTGACCAAATCAGATTACATACATAGTTACCAGAGAGAAGCACTATCATCTGGGTTTTCAAAGCTTGGGGCCCCCTCCCTCTCCTACTGCTTCAACAGCTACCCAAAGTCTTGTCACCAACACTCTTTCAATGAATGTGCCCTCAAAGGCAAAACACTAATCTCTGAGTTATACTTCTTCAGGGTCAAAGGGCATCACAACCATGTGACTCAAACCCATGTGAACTAGGCCTTCTCTTGACCTCAGCAGGTCATCAAAGACTCCTGATTCAATCAAAGACTCCTTAGCAATGAGAAGTACTCCAAATCAAAGACAATAAGATATCCACTTTTCTTGCCATTACATTTGAAAGGCAAGACTCATCAAGGTAATTGATGGCCTTAGCATTCCAAAAGAGAAGAACAGCAAAAAAGTCCCACCCTAATTACTGTAACATTGAGAGAGGCAGAAATTCACAAGAGATAGAAATCCAATAAAATAATCAACACTTAAGCCCGTTGTCTTGAGAGTCTATACACAAATTTTGGAAATTTAGGCAATAAACAAGATGAACTAGAGACCCTCACACAAAGACATAAATATTATCTTGCAAATAACTGAGTCTTGACATGAAAATCACAACTATTCTTTGGTTCTGGATGAATTTCAGAAGAAAGAGGACAGATAAAATGGAGGGGGTTTTGTATTATATATTTAGAATGTATACCACAGGTCTGTTTGAGGGGGCAGCGATTATGATAGAGATCATTTGGGTGATGGTCAAAGAAGGTAGGAAGGGATTACACTGCCTGGATGGAAAAAAAATAAAAGCTGTTAAATTCTCATATTATTCTTATTTTCACTGAAAAGGAAAATTATCTTGTCACTTAAAATATCTAACTGGGAGTTGATACCCAAGATAAAATAGGAGACAGTAAAAGAGCACTACTTTATTAGGTTTCATAGCTCAGGTTAAAGCAAAGACCTGGGTTTTGAATTTAAAGGAAATTGGTACTCAGGAAGCTGATACCAAAAAAAGGCTTCATCATTATTCAGCACAGCAAGCAGACAAAAAAGCATATACTACATGGCATAGATAAACAGAAAGAGGTTTCTCCCCACAGATACAAAAACCTCACTCAGCACAAGGAGGTGGGAGATGTGTTGGGGAGGAAACTTGCTCAAAGTTTGGGTTCAGGTGGAGAAAGTATACATCTTTTTTCTTCTTTTTTATTTAATTTATTTCCCCCAGTTGCATGTAAAAATAATTTTAACATTAACAAAGTTCCAAATTCTCTCTCTTCCTCCCTCCCCACAGACCCACATTGAGAAGGCATACATGTGTAGTGATGCAAAATACCTCCATAATAGTCATGTTGTGGGGAAAAAAAAAACACATGGACAAAAAAAATCTCAAGAAAAATAAAGAAAGTAAAAAAGAATATGCTTCAATCTGTTTTAAGACACAATCAGTTATTTGTCTGGAGATGGGTAGCATTTTTCATCTTAAGTCCTTCAGAGCTGTCTTGGATTGTTGAATTGCTAAGAATAACTGAGTCATTCACATTTGATCATTGCATAATATTGCTGTTGTTTTGTACATAGTACATTTCGCTTTGCATTAGCTCATATAAATCTTTCCAGGTTTCTCTGAGAGCATTCTGCTCATCATTTCCTATAGTACAACAGTATTCCATCAAAATCACGTACCACAATTTGTTCAGCCATTCTCCAGTTGATGGGCATCCCTTCAGTTTCTAATTCTTTGTCCCCAGAAAAGAGCTGCTATAAATATTTTTGTACATATAGGTCCTTTTCCTTTTTTGTCTCTTTTTGAGATACAGACCTAGTAGGGGTATTGCTAGCTGAAAGGGTATGCATGGTTTTATATCTATTGGGCATAGATCCAATTTATAGAATGGTTGGATCCATTTGCAACTACATTAACAATGCATCAGTGTCTCATTTTTTCCCACATCCCCTCCAACATTTCTCATTTACCTTTCCCATCCTATTAGCCAATCTAATTGGTATGATGAAGTACCTCAGAATTTCTCTAATCAGTAGTGAGTTAGAATAATTTTTCATATGGCTATAAATAGCTTTCATTACTATCAGAAAACTGATCATACCTTTTGACCATTTATAAATTGGGGAATGGCTCTCATTTTTATAAATTTGACCCAGTTCTCTCTATATTTGAGAAATAAAGCCTTTGTGAGAGAAACTTGCTTTAATTTTTTTTTCCACAGTTACTATTGCTGACTATTCCTCCTCCCCTCATTTATTCTATTCTTTCTCATTCCTTTCATTCTGTCCCTCCTCAAAAATAGTTGATTGAGGGAGGACTACACCCTGCCCCAATCTGCCCTCCCTTCTATCACCCCCCACCTTCTCTTATCTACTTCCCTGTGGGGTGAGATAGATTTCTATACCTAATTTAGTGTGTATATTATTCTATCTTTAAGCCAATTCCGATGAGAGTAAAGTTCACTCACTTCTCCTCGTCTACTCCCTCTTCTACTCCACTGTTAAAGCTTTTTCTTGCCTTTTATATGTGAGATAATATACCCCATTCTACCTCTTCCTTTTCCTTTCTCCTGGTACATTCCTCTCTCACCTATTAATTTTATTTTTTGAGATATCATCCCTTCATATTCAACTCACACCTGTGCCCTCTGTCCATATATATTCCTTCTAAATACCCTGATAATGAGAGAGGGCTTCTGAGTTACAAATATCATCTTACCATGTAGGAACATAAACAATTTAACTTTAATAAATCTCTTAAGATTCCTCTTTCCTGTTTACCTTGTTGTGCTTCTCTTGAATCTTGTATTTGAAAGTCAAATTTTCTGTTTAGCTCTAGTCTTTTCTCAAGAATGCTTAAAAGTCCTCTGTTTCATTGAATATCCATTTTCCCCCTGAAGGATCATACTCAGTGTTGCTGGGTAAGTGATTCTTTTTTGTAATCCTATCTCCCTTGCCTTCTGGAATATCATATTCTAAACTCTTCAATTCTTTAATGTAGAAGCTGCTAAATCTTTTGTTATCTTTCTTGTTGCTCCATGATACTTGAATTGTTTCTTTTTGCTGCTTGCAATATTTTGACCTTGGAACTCTGGAATTTGGCTATAATATTCCCGAGATTTTTCATTTTGGAATCTCTTTTGGGAGTGATCAGTGTATTCTTTCAATTTCTATTTTACCCTCTGGTTCTAGAATAGCAGGGCAGTTTTACTTGATAATTTCTTGAATAATGATGTCTAGGCTTTTTTTGGCCATGGCTTTCAGGTAGTCCATTTTTAAATTATCTCTCCTAAATCTATTTTCTAGGTCTGTTTTGTTTCAGTGAGATAGTTCACATTGTCTTCTATTTTTTCATTCTTTTGGTTTTTTATTATTGTTTCTTAATTTCTCATAAAGTCATTAGATTCCATTTGCTCCATTCTAACTTTTAAGGAATTAATTTCTTCAATGAGCTTTTGGACCTCTTATTCCATTTGGTCAATTCTGCTTTTTAAAGCCATTGTTTCCTCATTGGCTTTTTGGACCTCTTTTACCATTTGGCCTAGTCTATTTTTTAAGGTGTTACTTTCTTCAGTATTTTTTGTATCTCCTTTACCAAACTCATTTTTTTTTCATGATTTTCTTGCATCATTAATTTCTCTTCCCAGTTTTCCTCTACTTGTCTTACTTGATTTTCAAAATCCTTTTTGAGATCTTCTATTGCCTGAGGCCAATTCACGTTTTTTCTTGGAGGCCTTGGATGTAGGAACTTTGACTTTGTTGCCTTCTATTAAGTGTATTTTTTGGTCTTCCTTGTCACCATAGTTACTTTCTAAAGTCAGTTTTTCCCCCATTGTTTGCTCATATTCCCAGCCTATTACTTGACTTTTTAACTCTTTGTTAAGGTAGGGCTTTGCTTCCAGTGTGGAGGTTGAACTGTCCCAAGCTTTAGGGTTTTTGTGGAGCCGTTTTCAGAGATAATTCTAGGCACCCACACGTTTCCACTTCTTCCAAGGTGGTATGATCTAAGGAGAGGTGTTTACTACTCTCTTGACCTGTGCTCTGGTGTCTAAGTGACCACAAGCATTCTTTTCTGTCCTGGAACTGTGTGGAGGGTCCCCCCTCCATGTGGCCATAAGCTCTGCTCTGCTAGTGCTCCTCCTTGCCCTGTAACTGCTACCCAGGACTGTGACATGGATCTGAGTAGGGGCAAAACAACAAAATACTGCCCTAGTGATAATCTCTTTCTGACCAATTGTTCAATCCTTTTACAATCTGTGGCCCGAGAGCTCTGGAAGCAGCTACTGCCACTTCTGCTGCTGATTCAGTAGCATCCAAGGCCTGCTCCTGGTTTGCTGGGGCCAGTGTTGTGCTGCTGTCGTCTCTGCTGGATTGTACTTTACTCTCACCCAATGCTTTGTGGGCATTAAGACCATTTAGGCTGTGACTCCATCTTAGAATTCTATTATTCTAACATCAAACAATATAAAGTTTACAATTATCACAAGTACCAAATCTGCTTGAAGAATTTAAGTCACAGCCACAATGGACTACAAATTACAGACTATTAAACACCATGGAAAATGGAAAGGTACTATAAAATTGTACTTAGTAGGATATACCAAGTTTCAAAAAAAAGTGACAAGAACAGAATCTACAAACTACAAGCAATTGTGCTCGATATTCTTGGGGAAATGCTAGAATGGAGAATTAAAGAGATATGTATTGAACATTTGGAAAAGGAAGTGGTGACTACAATGAGAAGAATGGCTTCATTAAATACACTAGTCATGCCAGGCTTACTTCATTTCCTTTTCTGACAGGATGACTAAATTAGGAGGTGGGGTGAATGCTATAGATATTGTGAAGAAGATGGATTGTTATGGGATTAGATAATAATATAATCATCTGAATTCTGAATTGGTTGGATGGCTTAACTCCAAGAAGAGCTGTTAGTGGTTCCACGTCACTGTGGCCTGTGGTGTTCTCCAGAGATTTCTGTTTGCCTTTATGTTACTAGACATTTTTTTTGAGCTGGCACTTTAATTAAATGTTTATTTAACAGGCCAACCTTCTCCCCTACCCAAAACTGGAGTTTCTTCTTATTTCCATGCTGAGTGGGGGGTAATGACAAAAACAACTGCTATCAAAGCTAAACAGACCAAACTCTTTTCAGAGAGTAGGGCTAACAGTGCCTTTAGCTTTGATTTTTCTTTCTAAAGTCAATTATATACATATACATATATATGTATATACACACATATACATATATACGCATATATATGTGTATATATATATATATATATATATATATACACACATATATCCACATTTGTTAGGACTAGGGTGGTACTCTGTTGCACATACACACATACAAACATATGTATGTATATGTAGACACACACACACATATATATACACATGTATACACACACATACATCTACTCTACCTCACAACAATGGTTTAAATACACTTAAAGAAGTTCAAGTGAAATCTGACAACAGGCACACCCAAGAACCACAAAGGTGAGTTGAGCTGCTTCTGGTGCTCTCATTGCTCCATCTTCTGGACACTGGTTGAGTCTTGAGGGAGAAACTTGCCTAATGCCAGGGAAAGAGACAGGAAGCACTGCTTGGTCCTGTTAGAAAGACTGTGCACAGGAACTAGCAGGTAGAAAAGTGGTGTCCATTAGACATTGCTAAAAGTGACCACCCTAGGGAGGACTTTGCCCTCCAGCAACTCTAGACTGGCAGCACCCCCGGTACTCACATGGCTGACTTTGTCCACAGTGTTCCATTTGGCGCAGCAAGTGATAGTATCTTCACCACCTATGATAGCAATGCATCCACTCTTGGTGGACTCCACCACATTGTTCATTAGCTCTTTCTTTCTCCAAGCAAAGGCTTCCAACTCAAATACTCCAACAAATCTGTTCTACGCAATCTGTTTGGCCTGGTCCACAGCTTCTGTGTACTTCTTGCTACTCTTGGGGTCACAGTCCAAACCCATTCATCCAGCAGGGATGCCAGAGGCCAATGTGGCTTGGCCAGTCTTGGCATTCTCATCAACTTTGTCTGCTGTTTCAAAGTCAGCAGGCAATGTTATCTTGACACCATTCTTCTCAGCCTTGGTGATCAAGTCTTTGGAAAACTTGGCCCCCTCTTCATCAAAGAGAGAAGTTCCAATCTTCATATTGTTGAGCACCTTGAGGAAGGTGAAACCTATCCCACCACCAATGACCATCTCATTGACTTTGTGTAGCATATTGTTGATCAACTGGATTTTGTCAGCAACTTTAACTCCACCCAAGATAGCCAGGAAGGGCCTCATGAGGTTCTCCAGGGCCTTGACAAAATAAGGCAGCTCCCTTTTCATGAGGAAACCACATGCCTTCTGGAGCAGATTCACTCCCACCATGGAACTGTGGGCATGGTGAGCAGTACCAAAAACATCATTGACATAGACATCCCCCAGCTTGGAGAAGGATACTTGGAAGGCTTCTACTTTGGCTGACACAGCTTTGATCTTGTTCCCAGAAGCATCTTAGCCTTTTCCTTCTTCTACATGAATTCTCCAGCAAAACCTTTAAGTGGGTTAGCACAGGCTTGCTCCACTTTTGGACCCACACAATTCTTCAGAAATCTTTGCCCAGCAAGCTTTTGAGCTCCACAGCCATGGGCTCCAAGGAGTCAGGCATGAGGATACAATCAGATGGGCCTAAATGACTCACCAGAACAACAGACTTGGCTCCATGATCCAAGCAATAATTGATGCTAGGAAGAGCAACCTTGATTCTCTGGCTATTAGTTCTTCTTTGTTCTTCATGGGAACATTTAAATCAACCCTCATGATAACCTTTTCCCCTTCAGGTCCACCTTGACCAAGTTCAATTTGTTCTGAAGAGACATGTTAGCAGAGATAGTGGGCTGTCTACAGCTGTGGCTATAGTTATAACTGGAGCTTGGGCTGCCAGAGCTCTGGAGTGTTCTGCACATTGGAGTCAGCACCTACTGCCAGACATTTTTTTTTAATCAGTGATTGATAAAAGAATAATTTGAACACATTAATTGAAGATGATGTAAAGCTGAGAGGGATAACTAAATGGATGAGAGTAGAATCAGGATCCAAAAAGATTTTGACAGGCTAGAGAACTGAGCTGAATTTTATAAGCATCAGTGTAAAATCTTCCATTTTGGTACCAAAAAATCAAATTCAAAAGTATTCATTGGGAGAAATGTGATTAAATAGCAGTTGTTCTGTGGGGGAAAATAGTTGTAGGGTTTGTAGTAGACTGCAAAAACTGAGTATCAATCAACATCATAAGTAATCCACAAGAGCTAATGGGATTAGAGGGGTACAGTATCCAATTGATAGTCTCTTGTATTCTGCTCTTGACAGACTTTATTTGTACTATTGTGCTCAGTTTTGGCACCATGGTTGTAAAAGGGCAAAGAGGGACTATCGAGAGGATGTCAACCAGAATGGTGAAAGATCTTGAATACATGTCATATGAAGACTGTTTGAAGGAACTCAGGATTTTTGGTCTATCTCTGTTTGAAGATTTGAAAGAGTGGCATGTAGATCAAGGATTAGATGACTTCTGCTAGTCTCTAAAACTTCATAGGTGAAAGTCATAAAGAGGCAAATTTAATTCTGATATCAGGAATAGGAAAGGAAAGGAAAGAAAAAAAGAGAGGAGAGGAGAGCTAATGAAAGGAGAGGAGATGAAAGGGGAAAGGAAAAGGGAAAGGAAAGATCTTTCTAAAAAATAGAATTGTCCAAAAGTGGAATGGGCTATCTCTGAGCAGGTGGGTACTCATTCCTTGGAGATTTTCAAAGAGAGACTGGACAATCTCTTTGCCTGTATGTTATATAGGGAATTCCTTCCATTTATGGGTTGTGCAAGATAGATGTCCACTGGGTCCCTTCTAGTTCTTGAATTTGGTGATTCTGAAATCCCCCAGTTGTTAGGATTCTCCATCCTTAAATAATCACATTTTGAAATTAGGGATGGCTTTTCATTTTACCTTTTTTTTTGGTAAAACCTTAGCACAAGGTTCTTAATAAATAATCATTTCCTTAGATTGAATTTATTTATCTGTCTATGCTTTGTATGACCTCCTCCCCACCTCTTCCCCTCCCTATCTCTAACAAATATAACAGATATTCTCTGAGGTCATATACTTTTGTATTGTTGTTTTTGTGGTCCTAGCAAAAACAACTCTTGTGGCACAATTCCAACATAGAACACAGGTGCATAATAAATATTGGTTGAATTGAATTGCCTTTATGGGAATTGATAGAAGTGCTATGTGCCCAACTATTCCCCAGCTCCTCTTGTTACTGAATTTAGAGTAAATGTGTTTTTACTGCACTATGAAAGACTTAACCAAGTTGTTCAATAAATATTGTACCTGTGGGAGAAAGAAAGGGAAGAAAGGAAGTCCCTAAGAATGGCATTGATGTTTTTTATTTTGATTATTTTATTACATTTTTATCTTTTTCGTAGGGAGATAGACTAAGTGGTATCTCAAGGTCTTTTCCATTACTGTGAAAATGTATTTCTAATTCAATATAATGCAATTCAGCAAACTTTGATTCATTTCCTATAACGTGCCAGGCATTTTGCTATATGCTGGGAACATAAGGCAAAAAAATTTGTCTCTGACTTCAAGGATCTTTCATTGTCTAGAAAGAGAAAGGAGAAAAAATATACAAAAAGACAAGTAAATAAAATATATGTAGATTAAATGCTCTTGTTCAGTTGTTTCAGTCATGTCTGACTCTTCCTGATCCCATTTGCGGTTTTCTCCACAAAGATACTGGAGCAGTTTGCCATTTCCTTTTCCAGTTAAATGAAACAATCATTTAGGGGTAGGAGAGAAGAGCACTAAATACTGGGGGGAAGAATCCAGAAGGATCATGAAAGATCATGCTTCAGAAGAGGCACTTGAACTGATCTTTAAAAGGAAGGATGGATTCTAAGTAGCAGAAGTGAGAAGAGAAAGCATTCTGCCTTAGTGGCAGCTTGTTGTAAAGACATAGAAATGGGCAATAGGTAGTTGTGCATGGGGAATAGGAATTACACCTGTTTCTCAAGAATATGGAATGTATGAGAAAGAATAATATGAAATCAATGGGAAAATATGGGTTGGAGCCCATGGGTTAGTTGTGAGGGTCTTTAAATGAAAAAAAATTCTAGAATCAACAGAGATTGACTAAGGATTTTTGGAAAATTTAGTAAATGCTCAAACCTGGGGGGTTAAAAATAAGAATTTCCAAGTTGTACAGAAGATGCATAAGAAACAGGAGAGACTTGGGACAGGGATGCCATTTTGGAAGCTATTTCAATGGGTATAATGTGACGAGGCAATAAACTAGATAAGGGCCATGTGGGTGGACACAAGGCAACAAAATGTTGCGTTCCATTCCATTGATTCCTTGTATTGAGAAATATTTCCTATGCTGAAAGTTCTGGTGACATATTGAGAAGCAATTGATGACAAAAAGACATATACGTCAAAAATATATTTTTCATTTGCTTATCTATAGTGCTTGAATATTTAAAAAGCATTTTCCTTACAATAACACAACTATGATTATACCCATTTTACACATGAGGAAACCAAGACATATTTTAATCAATCAGAAAGCATTTATTAAATGCTTCCTATGTGCAAGACACTACTAAATTTTGGGTATACGAAGAAAGGCAAAAACAGTTCCTGCCCTCAGTGAGTTTATGTTCTAGTGGATGAGACAATATGTAAATTGTTAACTACATTCAAGAAAAATAAAACAGTGTAAGTGAAAGGCATCTTTAGAAAAGAAGGATCTCAGGGGAACAGGGCAACCAGAATATATGCCATCTTGGAGTGGGGGGGAGGGTAGAAATGGGGAGAAAATTTGTAATTCAAACTCTTGTGAAAATCAATGATAAAAACTAAATATGTTAAATAAATAATTTTAAATTAAGAATAAAAAAAGAAAAAAAGAAAAGAAGGATCTAATATCTGGGGAGATAGGCAAAGGTCTCATGGCAAAGTAGTGCTTGAGGAGTCTTGAAGGAAGCTAATGGTTCTGAGAGAAAGAAGTGAGGAGACAAATTAATTCAGGCATGGGAGATCATTGCTTCAAGGGCACTGAGGCTAGAAATAGTGTACCATTTGTGAGGGATAGCAAATAGGATCATAGTGTTTTCTAGAGGAATACTATGGTATGAAGGGGCCAGGTTATGAGGAACTTTAAATGCTAAACACAAGACTTTATAGTTGATAGTGAAAGTAGGTGGTTTAGCTATTTTTACTGACACAACCAGAAAATGTTAGGATCTTAGCTTTTCAAGTATTTCCCCTACATATAATTGTCATACTTTTATGACATAACCATTTTCTATGAGGAACTCTCCTCAATATGGATTATTTTCATAAAAATACTTTCTGTGTTATAAGCATCATATTAAAGCTTGAGAGATTGAAGAAAGTCAACATATTTAATAACATTCCATTCCATTCATATAACAAGGATTTTCTTTAATAAAGACATAGCATATAGAACTGAAAAAGATTTTTTTAATTATATACTTAATCTTGAGAAAAGTCTATGTTTTCATAAAAATAGAAGTTGGTTGACTTTCTAGACAGAAATAGTTATTTCTTTTGCAGCTATTAGAGGTAACCTTGATGTAAAATATAGAAAGAGGGTCAGGGTCTGCGTGCAAGGTCCTCCTACAATGGCTTTGTGACCCCTGGTTAAGTCCTTTAGCCAGTAAGTGCTCCAGGAGTTTTTACAAGAATATAAGTTGCAGAACAGGTGCATTAGTAGGAAAAGTTTCCTCATTGCAAGTCCCTTCACCCAGTGAAATCATAGGTCAGGTTTAACATGCACATACTCAAACATACACACATACAAGCTTATAATATGGAGGAAGAAAACCCTAATTTTACCCATTATTTATGTTTATCATAGGGATGAATTCGATTTCAACCTAAAAAAGCATGGAATTCTTCTATATCCCTACCTACTCAGGCATGTCGATTGCTAGCTTTTCCTTCTATCCCTCAAAGCCACTAGATTTGAACTCTGCCAAGGAGTACATCAAGTTTGACAAAGTCAGTGTTGGCATCCCAAGGCACAGAGCCAATCCAGCACTCCCGAACAAACTGATTCAGTTGTCAGAGTATAAAATGTTAAATGAAAAACCATGGTAAATAACAAAGAAATCATTCATTGGGTTAATTGTTGATCAAAACAAGGCATCATTTTCAGGATACCAGTATCATATGTCATAGATGTGTTTATAATTGATAAAATGTTTTCAACATTAATATAGAACTTAATATATTTTGGGATATTTTCAAATTGTCATGCCATAATATTACCTTTGTCTTCTTGTAAATAACATTTTGGGGAAACAAAGGAAAGTAAAAAAAAAATTCTGTCTTTAAAAGTGTATTTTTAAGGTATGATTTTGCTTTGTTATTGGCAGACAGTGAAACCTTGAATTCAAAGGTTTACAAATCTTCTTTTCATAAAGACTGAACTCAAAGCTAGGTCATTCACCAGCCCATCTACCATATGTCGGATGGTGTGACAGAATGAGAACACTTATAGCCCAAATTAAAATGTCTCATGGTACTTTCCCAAGTGAATCTGAAATGGAAAAAGTGAACACCAAGGTCAGAGAAATGTAACCACTTGAACAAGCTGTCAAGTAACCTCCAAGGATCAGGGTCCAGATGACTTCTATACAAGTAAAAGAAGTCGTTAAAATTAGGAAATGCAATTTAAATGTTGCTTGGTGAAGCCTAAAATAAGTAGATGGGAATGAATATTTTCTACCCAATGAAAATGACTTTTTTTATTTCTTTTCCTTACATTCTTTTTTATTTTTTCTTTTCTTTCATTTTTTCTTTTTTTCTTACTTTCCTTTTATTTGTTCTTTTTCTTCCTTCCTTCTTTCCTTCCTTCCTTCCACAACCAATTTTTTCCTAGGAAAAAAAATCAAGAAACTAGTGTAACTTTAAATGGAGACTGCAGTCATATTGTATCAAATTGGGGAGTCTTAGAAAAGGTGATTTTAGGTTTGCCAGAGAGTCCATCCCCTCATTCTTACTAGAAGTAGGCTCCCTTTCACCTGATATTTACAATTTTATGCATCTCTTTCGAGATCATTTTGCATTTTCTGATTGGTAAATTTGCTCATAGGATCTTTGGGGCTGGAAGGGAGCTTAGAGGCTATCAAGATCAACCTCTTTCCCTTAATTTGCAAATGAAGAATTTGAACCCCAGAGAGATTATGTGACTTGTCCAAGGTTATAAAACTAGTGAAAGATGGAAGCAAGATGTGAACTCAAGGCCTCTGATTCCATGTGGAGTATCCTACCCAGTGTGCCATGCTACCACTTTTTTTTATTTTGCTTTAAAAATGCAATCACAGACCCTGTAACTGCCTTTTATTTTCCCTATTCATGGAGATCATTCTTGACTCAATGGGGCAAAACATGATTGTTTCCTTAATACATAAAAGAGTGGGCATTCTGGCCAAAGGGTCTGTGGTTGATTTTGCTGTCTTTCAGTGGTCTTTTGGACCTCCTTTTCCATTTGGCTAATTCTGCCTTTCAAGGCATGCTTCTCCTCATTGGCTTTTTTGGAGCTCTTTTGCCATTTGGGGTAGTCTATTTTTTAAGGTATTATTTTCTTCAGTATTTTTTTGGGTCTCCTTTAGCAAGTCATTGACTGGTTTTTCATGATTTTCTTGCATCACTCTCATTTTGCTTCCCAATTTTTCCTTTACTTCTCTTACTTGCCTTTCCAAATCCTTTTTGAGCTCTTGTATGGCCTGAGACCAATTCCGATTTTTCTTGGAGACTTTTGATGTGAGCTTTTTGACTTTGTTGACTTCTTCTGGATATATGTTTTGATCTTCTTTGTCACCAAAAAAAGATTCAATTGTCCGAGTTTTTCACTGCTTGCTCATGTTCCCAGTCAACTACTTGACCCTTGAGCTTTTTGTCAGGGTATGACTGCCTTCAGAATGACCAGTGCTTTGTCCTAAGCTTCAGGGGCATCGCATTGCTGTTTTCAGAACTACTTCTACACAGCAAGCTCTGTCACACTAGTGCTCCTCCTCCTCCAAGAACTGCCACCCAGGACTGTGACCCAGATCCAAGCAGGGCAAAGCAAGAGAGCCCTGCCTCTGTGCCAGCAAAGTGCTCCCTGCACTTCCACTCTGACCCTCTGCTTGACTTCTCCCACCAGGTGGGCCTGGGGCTGGAAGCAACCTCAGCTGGAGCTCTGGAAGCAGTCACAGGAACTTCCTGTTACTGCCACTGCCACACCGCACCACCTCTGCCACCCCCTGGGGCTGGGGCCTACCATGCACTCCTCTCACCCTGATCCAGCAGTTTTCCCACTGACCTGCTAAGTTGTCTTTGGTGTTTGTGGGTTGAGAAATCTGGTACCTGCCACAGATCAGTGATTCAGGGCCCTACGGCCTACTCTGCCCCATTTCTTCAGTGCCTAGTCTGTCCTGGTGTGGTCCATGTTGGGCTGTGTTCTGCTCCCAGCATGGAGTGATAGGCCCTTCCCAGTGACCATCCAGGCCATCCTGGACTGGAGACCTGCTTCCCTCTGTTATTTTGTGGGTTCTGTAGCTCTAGAATTTGTTCAGAGCCATTTTTTACAGGTGTTTGGAGGGATTTGGGGGAGAGGTTAAATGAGTCCCTGTTTTCCAGCCTCCATCTTGGCTCTGCCCCTTGATTCTGCTGTCCTGGCCACCATTCAGTTAGGGGTAGATGTGACCAGTGAGGGTTGAGGGCTATGGATAAGGAAACCCAAAGAATGCTGCTTTCAAAGAAAGAGCTCAAGAATTGTTCCTGGATAGTTCAGACACTTTCTTTTAGAGTCGATTTGGCCTTCTAGTTGTTCTTCATACAAAACATGCTATCATTCATCTCCCTTGTTTTGCACACATTTTGTCCCACACTTGAAATGAATGGATTTCTCCCTTCTGTTTCTCAGAATTCTTAGCTTCCTTCACAGTTCAGCTTACATTTTCCTTCTCCTTAGAATTGCTCCTTTTTTGTTTTCTGAATTTTCTTCTGGAGACTGGATTTATTTCCTCTATAGGATAATAGTCTATGGAATGATAATGACACAAAGATAATAATAACTAAAATCGAAGTGCTTTAAATATGTCATATCAGTTGGTTCTCATAACAACCCTATATGTAGGTGCTATTATTATCCCCATTTTATAGATGAAGAAACTGAAGGTTAGATCATATATTCATTTTGTATGAAACTTTTAAAGTCCACTTTCCTAAATTTAGTATATATGCCACAGTATGCTTGACCTTCCCTTTGTCTATCACAGACTCTAGGAGGGAATGATCTTGTGCCCCTAAATTTGGTAGTGAGAATCCTATCAGGTATGGAAATTCCTTTGTTGGTCCCTGTACCTTTTGAAGGCTATAATACCATTAAGGCAAATTTTTTTTTCTTTTTCTTATTTATTTATTTATTTATTTTTTTAAATGCAATTTATTTATTTAACATATTTGGTTTTCAGCATTGATTTCCATTAAGGCAATTTTAAAAAAATGACAAGGTCTGTTTTTAACAGAGAAAGTGAGAGTTGATATCTTAATAATTGAAGTCTCCCATTCCTACTATGTTACCTCTTTTCTACACTTGTAATCTCTTTCCTGAATACTTTCTTTGTTTCTTCTTGCTGTACTGGTGGAACTAAAGGATGGTATAGTATAATGAATATCATTCTGCTCTGACAATCTTTTTTTTTGGTGGGGGGAAGGTAGGCCACTTGGGATTAAGTGAGTTGCCCAAGGTCACACGGCTAATAAGTGTATCAAGTGTCTGAGGCCGGATGTGAACGCAGGTCCTCTTGACACCAGGGCCAGTGCTCTACTCACAGTGCCACCTAGCTCTCCCATGATTTGATAGTCTTGAGGCACAGTCCTACAACCTACACCTACCATGATGAGTCACCACTGGAAAGACCACTTTGTTTTATTTGTGGTTTATGTATTCCGTAAGACTCTAGGTGTTGGCCACCCCATGAGCTCATTCATCCCCTCTAATGGGCTATGATGAAGACCTGGAAATCACAATCTTTATCTAAAGAAAGTCACAAAACAAACAAACAACAGCAACAACGAAACCTTGATATTATCTCATCATGTCTTTTTCTCTCACTACAGATTACACTTTAGAAAAGCAAGCAAATTCTTTAATTGGCATCATTCATTTCCCTTTCCCCAGGGTTGACTTCTATCCTCCCCCCTCCCCCGACTCCATACCATTCCAATGCCTCCCCTTCACTACTCTAACCCTGCACTCTAACCCACCCCCACACACTCTCTCTCTCTCTCCCTCTCTGTCTCTCTCTCTCTCCTTCTCTGTCTCTCTCTCTCTCTCTCTCTCTGTCTCTGTCTCTCTCGCTGTCTCTCTCTCTGTCTCTCTCTCTGTCTCTCCTCTCTCTGTCTCTCTCTCTCTATCTGTCTGTCTGCCTCTGTTTCTGTCTCTCAGTCTCTCCTCTCTTTATCTCTCTCTGTCTCTGTCTCTCTCTGTCTCTCTCTCTCTCTCTCTCTCTCTCTCATGCACACACACACACACACACACACACACACACACACACACACACAGAGATGTAGAGAATGAAAAATCTTTCCCTTCTCTGTTTGCCTCTAAATTATATGTGGATACAACATGCCTCTATCTCCTGCCATCCCTCTCCTGACTCAAGCAACTTACCACTCTATTACTGTCCCCCCACCCCAGACATACATGTATTCTAATTAATAAACTAAAAGTATTTACTTATAAGGGAGCAAGAAACTTATAATCCACTGCTTTTCCTCTTTCTCTGTAGCATTCCTATGACTTCGAATGCCTATGGAATAATCATCAGTTATTAAAATTGATGTTTCTTTAATATAAAGTCTTTTCTCTTGACCCTTGCAAATTCCATCATTTGAAATTGAAATTCCAAAATTTCACCACTGCATGCTCTGGACTTTTAAGCAAGGCCATTCTCCCCTGACCCCTCTCTGGTGCTGATTTATTGTTTTAATATCAGTACTTTGTTGTCATTTTCAAAATTATAGGAAGCTTTCTTGTATTTTTAATACAGTGTGGTATTCAGAATTTTTAGGTTACAGTTCATTTCTGGAAGACCCTCTGATCCTTAAACTCTCTCTGCACATTCTATCTCCAAGGATAGTCAAGAAAGGAACATAGAGAATTCATATGTACAAATATCACTTTTATACTTTGCAGCTCCAAATTTGTCATTCTCTTTTCATATACTCTGCAACTTTGATTCCTAAGTCATATTCCAGTATTGTTTTTCATTAAAGCTGATTTGAGTATTCTGATTTTTAATACATTCTTTTAAAATTTTATTTCTCATTTAATGAGAGGCAGCATGTAATATGTGTAGTAGTAGATACAGCACTGGTCTTGAACTCAGGAAGACTTGGGTTCAAATCCTGATACATGTGCTACTTGAACAAGCTCCCTGTGTGACCCTGAGAATATCACTTTACATCTCATTGTTCTACTCACCTCTCTCTGACTTGAAGCTTCAGATAACAAGTTGACCTGAATTGTTAAAGGCTATTTTCTTGCCAATTCCTCATACTAATGAAAATAGAGCTTCAGTCCATATCCCTATTTCTCTTTTGAACCAGTATTACTTTTTTCCTTCTTGTTTTCTCAAAATTTCTGTTCATATTTTTCATATTCAAGTTCATATTTTTTCAGAGTGTTTCTGAATCATTTTTTTTCCAAGTGCACACTTGTTCTATGTAATATATCATTTAAAATATTTTATTGTTATCAATATTATTTTATCATCATGAGTCTTTCTACTGGTTTATCTGCTAGAGAGTAAGCTTACCTTCAGCCTTTCTTTCTCTCTTAAACATTGTGTCACACATCCTTTTTCTTCTATTCACTTTAGGTTATCTCTGTCTTAGCATTTCATTCTTGCCCCCTCCTCTTTGTTTTTCTGTTGCTGAGGTATAGGATTTTTCTTCTAGCCTCCTTTTCTTGTAGCTATAGTGGCCTTCCTCTCTTCCTGAGCAGAGAAAATACTGTGGGTAGGATGATGACCCCAATTAGGCTTCTGTTTCCTTATTCAATGGGAACAGGGAAGTAATTTTCTAGTTATCTTTGTGACTGGGTTCTTCTGTAATACCACACCTACCCACCCAACCATATATAATGTCTTTCCTTGAAATAACAGGGCAAAATCAATGTCTTATGCTTCTCATATGTGGGGGTTGGGTGAGGGAAGTGGGATAAAAATCTGGTAGGGACTCATTCATCTGGACGTGAAACAAAGTCCTGTAACTCTGAATTGTACTAGCTACACAGACGGGCCTTAAGGAATGGACAGTGAATGAGAGTTTTTGGAATAATTATTTTATGCGAATTTCACTTTGTACAACATTTCTTTGTTATCTTATGGAATCAGCTTTTAGCTGTTGTAGATTTGGTGCATATTTCCTTTTTATAGGTATTTGTTGGTGTTTTTCTTCAGATTGGAGAGTCATGGGTAAAACAACTACTCTGCTTTCTTGTCCTTTACATGCCCTTACAACAAACCTTTGTAACAGTGTATCGTTGTGGTTGGAGCTCCAGCTTTGGAATCTAAAAACCTGAGCTTAAATCCCAATTGTGTTATCAACCATCTTACCCTTAACATTTATCTGTCAATTTAGGTGGTTGAAATAGATGGATTCCAATGACTCTTTTAGCTCTAAATCTTTTATGTCTTGTCAGATTTTGATGTCCTATCAAAAGTAATATCATTCATCCAGTAATTCAGATGAGAGTTTCTTAATGAATCAAATGACAAGAAAGCACTTTGTCTATATGGTGCATGGTGTCTTTTGTCTTGCTATTGTGTCTGCCCTGAGAAGTTTGGGAGTTTCTAGTTTTCATGATAGCTATCATTTAGATGTTTACACTCTTTTTGGTATTTGTTATATTAAAAATCCAAATCATCAATAATTTACTATATTTTTCCCTTCTTTTTTTCTGGATGCTTGAGGAGTCAGATAAGTAGATCTGTAGTAATACTTTTTGTTGATAATATGATCAAAATTCAAAGGAAATTTCAAAACTTCATGAGCTTCATTGAAAACAAATTGCCTATACAGGCTATTGCCTACTTGGGCAACTGCCACTTTACTAGGGACAAGCTTAATTAAAATAACCTGACAATATTAAGTGTTTCAGACTCAAAAAATGTAAATCTATAATTCCTGAAGTCATGAGAGGCTTGGACAAAATGTGTTTTGAAGAGTAGTCTGGTTTATTTTAACACATGATAGTCAGTTTAATTAACCTATTCCTACTTTGTTCTATTTTATTTGCTATTCTTTTTGAGGTATTGGGATTTAATTAATTGAAAGTAAATTTGTTTCTTTGCAGAAATGGTTTGATTATTTTGACTGATCCCTAAATTAATTCAGGCAAATATATGGTCTATTCAGTTAAACAAGCAATGTTTGCCTTTCCTTTTTCTTAAAGAAACAAACTAACAATTATCTGGTTGGTTGACTAAAATGAATGACAAGTTCGGCCAAAATGGTAGAATCATTGCTATATGTGGATATAATTTAAAACTTGTGGATAGTATCCCTTTCTGGATTTATTCTATATTTTGACTTGGGAAAAATTAAAATTATGTGATCCATAGTCCTATTTTATTTTCTTTGTATGTGTCTTGTATATATCTATATATGTGTACACACTATCCACCCTATTTCACTGTAAGTTCCTTGAGGGTAGAAATTAACAGAGTGCCTGACATATGATACCTACTTACACAATGAGTATTTAATGATTGATTCATTGATGCATATTTTACATTGAAAATTAGCAACAAATGAATCCACAGGTGTCTCTAGCACATCCATTATTGTATTAAGGGAGCAGAGATTGCCCAACATAAAAATGTTATTTTTGCAAGCCTTGAATAAGTAAAGTTATCATGAGAAAACCTTATCATGACTTTGTGTTTGGACTAGGAATGTATAATATTAGTAAATATCATGGAAAAAATGTATTGCTATACCAAAAAAGAAGAGCTGTCTAAAATTGAACTCAGTTGCAATTTCTTATTAAACTTGTTTTCTACTATACCCCTTCCTGTTTCATGTTTCTCTGTTTTTGACCTCTCCTATAGAATAAATATATTTTATTGTAAAAGATTTTTGAATAATGTAGGTTGTGTTACATTTAAAGCGCAGTTGACATGACAGTGGATTGAGATCCACCCTAAGAATTAGGGTTCAATTCCTGATTCTAATTTGTTGTTGGAGCATTTTAGTCAAGCTTCACTCTCTGTTGCCCAGTTTTGCGGTTTTCTTGGCAGGGATACTAGAATGGTTGGCCATTTCCCTCTGCAGGTCATTTTACAAATAAGAAACAGATGCAAAGAAGGTTAAATGATTTACCCAGGCTCACACAGCTAGTAAACATCTGAGGCAGGATTTGAACTCATGAAGATGAGCCTTTCTGATCCACTGTGCCACCTAGCTGTCCTTATTCTGATATATATTGGGTATAGGATTATGGACAAGTTAGTTAACCTTTCAGTTGCCCAGGCAACATTAACATTATAGGTTGTAGATTCATTTTCAATCTGCATTGGTGAAAGGAAGTTTCCTCATTGGAAATTACCTGAACCAATAAAATAAGAGATCTGGATTTTTAAAAAATGTATATCTATAATATTAGTATCTCTATTATAATATTAGTATCTCTAATTAGTATCTAGTATTTTATCTCTCTCCTATTATATAAACACCCTTTGGAAGCATGGACTCTAGTATTCCCCACCCTTATTGCAGCTGCAATTCTGCTTTGTTTATAAAGCACAATGCCTTCTTTGATATCAGGCTGGATGGTCCTGTGCCAGTGTCTCCCATATTTCACAACTCATTCCAAAGTCCTTCAGAAAGACCTTGAGAGTGTCATTTTATTCTTCTGACCTCCATGTGAGCATTTGCCTTGTGTGAGTTCTCTATAGTCTTTTAGGCAAACATACTTTTAGAATTTGAACAATATGGTCAGCCCATCAGAGTTGTACTCTCTACAGTGGGTTTGAATGCTTGACAGTTCAGCTCAAAGAAAAGACTTCAGTGTCTAGTACCTTATCTTGCCAGGCGATCCTCAGAATTTTCCTAAGATAGTGCAAATAGAAGTGATTCACTTTATTGGCATGGCACTAGTATATTGTCCAAGTATCACAGGCATAAAAAAATGAGGTCAGCATAATGACTGTGAAGACCTTTACTTTGGTAGGCTGACTAATATTCCTTCTCTCCCATGTTTTCCTTTGTAGTGACCCCAATACTAAGTAGTTCTGGGAACGTGTGCATCAACCTCATCATCTATGTGTACAACCCTAGAAAGTATATGGCCAAGGTAAGTGAACTTATCCATAGCATTCAAAATTTCTCCACTTGCTGTAATCAATGGTTCCACTTATGCATGGTGAAGTGCTGACTGGTGGAGAACCTTTGCTTTCTTGATATTAATTGTCAGGCCAAAATTAGCACAAACATCAGAGAGTCAATCCATATTCTGTTGCATCTCAGCCTCAGAGGCTGCATTGAGTGCATCATCATTTGTGAACAAAAAGGCACACAACCAACTGGCTTGTAGCTACAAATTAAATAACTTACCATCAGTATAGTAGCTGACCTTTATGCCATTTTCATGTCCATTAAAGGTGTCCCACAACATTGCTGAAAACCTCAGGCTAAAGAACATGGGAGCAAGTACACAACTCTGCTTCTCTCCATCGTTGACTGGGGAAGCATGAGAGCATCATCCATTATCCAGAACCTACACAAGCATGCCATCATAAAACAGGCACACAATACTGATTCACATCTCCAGGCAACCAAATTTCACTATGTTTTTTCACAAGCCCTCACAACTGATACTATCAAAGACCTTAGACCAGTCAACGAATATTGTACAATGGAGATGTACAGACCTCCATTATTCTCCTGGCATTTCTCCTGGAGTTGTTGGGAAGCAAACAGCATATTGACTGTTCCTCAGTCCTTTCTGAAGTCACACTGGCTATTGGATATATGACACTCTTCTAGGAAAAG
Source organism: Trichosurus vulpecula (assembly GCF_011100635.1). NCBI lineage: Eukaryota > Metazoa > Chordata > Mammalia > Diprotodontia > Phalangeridae > Trichosurus > Trichosurus vulpecula. The sequence goes on from NC_050573.1 coordinate 206,968,527, forward strand.
ACTCAGACAATTAGGTAGTACTCTGGTAAGAATCTTTCTGGTGTTAACTAAGAGAGAGACCCCCTGTCACAAGATAACCTATTTCTTCTTCCTTTTTAGAGATGAATAATGGAGACATTCTTGATTTCCTGGGGGCTAACCTCCTCTTCTCATATAACCTGCAGGATTTTAGTCAGCTTTTGTATGAGGAATGGACTTCCCACCTTGTAAATCTCTCCTGGAACAGAATCAGCACCAGGTATTTTGCTACACAAGAGGATCCTAATGGCATTCAGTACTTATTTTTCAGTTGGAAATTTGGCTAGGATGGGATTGACTTCAACCTGAGGTATATTATTGATAGCATCAGCATTGGTTGATAATGGTGTGTTGAGAACACTATGGAAGTGTTCAGCCTATCTCCATAGGATCATATCATTAGCATTAATCCATGTGGCTCCATCAA